>NW_024412397.1:24845060-24940518 GCF_014898765.1 Herpailurus yagouaroundi
TTTTTTTTATTCTGTGGGTTGTAGTTTCACTTTTAAGGGATGGTATCCCTTGAAGTCCCAAGTCCAATTCATCTATATTTTGTTTTGTTGCATGTGCTTTTGGTGCCCTATCTAAAAATCTGTTCCTAAACCAAGGTCAAGAAGATAGTGGTCCTATGTTTTCTTCTTAGAGTTTTATAGGTTTAGCTCTCACATTTAGGCCTTTGATCCATTTTGAGTTAAATTTTGTATATGGTGTGAGGTAGGGGTCCAACATCATTCCTTTGCATGTAGATATCGAATTTTTCTAGCACCATTTGTTGAAGAGACTATTCTTCCCCTATCGAACTGTCTTGGTACACTTGTCAAAATCAATTGAGAGTGAATGTGAGGGTTTATCTCTGAACTCTCAGTTCTATTTGATTAATCTACATGTCCATCCTTAGGCCAGTGTCACATATCTATTTGTCTTGATCACTGTAGCTTTTGTGGTAAGTTTGAGATCAGGAAATGTGAATCCTCCACCTTTGTTCCTTTTCAAATTGTTTTGGCTTTTCTGGCTCTCTTGCATTTTCATATGAATTTAGAAGCAACTTGTTGATTTCTGCATAGAAGCTATTTGGGATTTTGATAGGGATTATTTTGAATCTGTAGACCAAATGTAGACTATTGCCATTTTAATAATATTGCCTTCTGATCCATGAATGTAGGATGTCTTTCCACTTATTATTTCAATTTCTTAGTTTTCAGAGTATACGTTTTGCACTTCTTTTGTTAAATTTATTCCCACATATGAGACTATGAATGCAAATGCATTCTGAGGGTACAGTTCAGACCTTGCTAGCCCCCCCTCAGATCTATGATATTCTCAAAAGAGATCAGACCAGAGACTAGATAGAACAGCACAAATATAATACCGTGAACAACAGAGAAGCCAACTAAAATGCCAGCATAATAAAGCCCAGTTTGAAGCCTTAGCTGCACATTAAAATCACTTGGGGAACTTTGTTCATTAGACAAGAATCTCTCAGGATGAGATTCAGTCCTTGGTACTTTTTTAAGCTTCCAGCTGATTCCACAGTATATCTAAGGCTGAGAATGTCTGTCACAAAGCATCAAGTGACTCGGCTTCTAGTCAGAGACTGTGCCATCATAGTAGTAATGACTTACTTTGTTTATCAGGTTACAATTTCATAACCTACATAAATGAAAAGCTGTATAATTGAAAATTATCTGGGAACTGCTTTGAAAAATACTTTGGGAATGTGTTTGAAGTAACTTGTTTAAAAATGTATTATAAAGCACAGGTATAAAGAATAGTACAATAAAACCCTCCTGTGTCCTTTACTTAACTTCAATAACCACCAACTACTGGCCATTCTGTATTTCATCTGTGCCCCACCCATTCCCTACCACCATCCCTGGATATTTCGAAATGAACCCTAGACATAATATTTCATCTGTAAATGTGTCAGTATGTAGTTCTAAAAGGTTGGGATTGTAGCTTTAAAATATTGTTTTAAAACTTAATTTTCCACACCATATCACATCTACATGTTTGACTACATGAGGTAATCTTTCTGTTGTGTAGGAAGAGATGGCAAGAGAACAGGAAATATATCGTCGATATGTGGCACAGAGGCGTGAGGAGGAAAGAGCTCAGGAGAAAGAATTGGACAGAATATTAGAGGCAGAGAAGGAAAAGAAGTTGGCTGAGAAGGACAAGGAGCTGAGACTTGAAAAGGAGGCAAGGAGACAACTTGTGAATGAGGTCATGTGTACAAGAAAACTTCAAGTTCAAGAAAAATGTAAGGAAATGGACTATAATAATAATATAGTGGGGCCTTCATTCAACTTAAACAGCAACCAAAAAATTTATTAAGTAGGTATTATATGTAAAATGATATGAGGATTAAGGCAAGACCCCTGCCTTGGAGAACTTATCTAATTTAGTACATGGAGTATAAACATACGAAGAGTTTTATATCCTAGCAGATTCTAAGTAGTCATGTGGGAGATGTTTCAAGGTTAAAGGAACAGTATGTCTATTGAATGGTCTGTGTGCCTTAGTAATTATAAAGGAGAATGAGGAGGTAGGGCACAGCACGCATACATACCCCTCCTCCCTTTTATCTGTCCTTCTTTTCTTTCTGCGGGTGTCTCTGTACCTTCATATCTGAATACCTTTACTTGGGTAGTCTTCCCTGTCTATGATGTTTCTGATCTTGAGAAATCCTGGAGATCCTTCAAGACCAGCTCAAATGTCTCATTCCTCAAATATGTCCCCTTATTCATAATAAATCCTCTTTCTGGGGCTCTCCCTGTGGCTTGCTCAATCTCTGTCTTAGCACGCCTTTGTATGCCCTCAGCTCCAAACAGTGCTTGGTCACAAAAGGAAATATCTGTTGAGAGGGTGAACAGCCACCTCCAGATTTCCATCATTCCATGTCCAGCCCAATGAACCGGAGAGGCAGTAGATGGACACATTTACCATTTGGGTACCACTAGACTCCACACAAGTTGTCTTTGCAGGAGAAAGCTCATCTTGGTTCCACTAATTGATTCTCCACTCCATGAATTATAACAGCCATTGAAAATTATTAGGCCCATGTTGGGTGGAGTTGTAAGAAAATTAGAAGAAAGCTTATAAACTAAAACGATTTCCGTGTTTACCCATGATAAATGTTTTAAAAGCTATTGAGGCAACATGGAAAATTTAAGTATTTGGGGCCATTTTTAAACAAATAAACAAAATCAACCATAATTCTACCACCCAGTGATAGGTACTATTCACAACTTCATGTATTTCCTTCCAGTATTATTACTATGTATATCATTCCCCTTCACAAGTTAGGATCATGTTGAATATATTGTTTTAGAGCCAGCCTTTTCCACCTATAAACATTTTTCCAGGTCATATTTCTTCAATTATAGAATTTGTAATGTTGCCTAGAAATCCATTATAAAAATGGACCATAATTTATTTTACCTAAACACAACTAATGGGCCTTCAGATTGTCTTGAATCTTTTTACTACTATTTTAGCATTGCAGGTTACTATCTCTGTACATAGTTCTTTTTGGCTCATGTATGATTATTTAAGGTAAGTTCCTGTAAATGGATTTGGGGACCAAAGATACATACATTTCAGATGTGTATTTCCCAATTGTATTTATTTTTCTGTGAACTCTGTTTTCTTTGTCGTTTTCCCCCCTTACTGGATGCTTATGTTTTTAAAATTTAATTTACAAAAGCCTTATATATTATATACTAAGGCTTTTTCCAATATTTATTTTGTCATAAATAAACTCTCATTAACATAAATGACAATAGAACTGTTTGTCCTCAAGAAGAAAAGGGTGAGAAGTGTTCTGACAGTGGTAACCTGGTTTGAAAAGGCTGATCATAGATTTGCAATGAAAAATGGTTAAGAAAAAAATATGTGTAGATCACAGCACATTCAAACCTAAACCCTCTTCTTCCCTTGATGAAGATGACTCACTACTTGATAAGATGACTACTTATTGACCTAAGATGTAGTCAGTGAGTGTAAGCTCTGCCTCTCTAAAGACAGGATGGCATTGATGCCCAGAGGGATGGCAGCAAGTCTTGTCTGAAGAAGGTCGTTTAGCAAAAATTACTTTTGTCTTTCTCAGTGCAACGAAAGGCAAAAGAACAGGAAGAGCGTGTTATGGAACAGGAACGTATAAATGAAGGTCTTAAAGAGCTTAATCGTGAAGAGAAGGAGAATTTTGCAAGGTATGATTTTGTTTTCTTTATTATTGTTTACTACCTAAAAAAAGGCAGATTTTTAGCATGGAAAGAGGACAATGTGCCGTTATTCATGCATTATTGACATTTTTTAACATCAGTATTAAATTTGTCTTAAAAGCTCAAGTTGGTTTACAGAATTTCATATAGAAATAAGCACCAGCCATCTTGGTAAAATTAAATTTTATTGCTATTGTGTATATTGTGATTATAGACATTAGATATTAAACTGGACAAACATCTTAAAAAATAAAATACATTAGAAACAATTTTTTTAAAAATAGGCCCCAACATTAAATCCTAATGAAATAACAAGAAGACTATTCTCCCCCATGAAACAAACCCTGAAACACAGTGTGGCTTCATTAGTTGGATTAGCAGAAATGGCTTATGGGGATAGCAGTCCATGCAAAATGTCCTCAGGAGAATTTTTGCAGCTTCACTGGATGGGAAAACTGAAGTGTTCTAGGCACTTTGGGAAATACCAGTGCCTTCCTTTGCTAAGTGGCCCTCTGATCACCACAATCAGACTGTGGTGGAGGAAACAGACAGATAGATGCCTCCTTGCAGCATTTCTTGGACCATAGCATAACCTTTCACTGATGACCAAGATACCCAACTCAGGTGACCAGTGTGGTGGAGGAAGATTTGGCTCTTCTAATTGCTGGTCACCCTTCCTGTCCCTTGGGCCTGTCCGCTGACTTACACACTCACTTGATGCATAGAAATAAGCTCTTTTCACTCTAGAAAGACTGTGGTTTATGTACCTGAACCTATTGTTAGTTTGGGGGTACTCACTTTAATATCTGGCCTACCCTGCTGACTTCCTGCTACTGCCTCTGTTCTGGAGGTCTTCTCATTTTTAAAAAGTTTATTGTTGGAGATGTGAGGGGACTTGACAAATAGAAACTTTCTTCCCTGCCCAACTTCTGAATCAGCTGAGAGAGAAGAAAAACAAGTGTATATGGAAGGTGTCACAGCTACCTATTGTTGCATAATAAAATAACCCCAAAATTTGTGGCTTAAAGTGAGTTATGATTATCTCTCATGATTGGTTGACAAGGCTCAGCTAGGTGGTTCTTGCTTAGGGTCCCTCATGTGGTTCAAGTCAGTTGTTGGACGGGGCTGCATTCATCTGAAGGCTCAACTGCCCTGGACTCCTCCAGTATCTTCTCATATACCTAGCAGTGTATGTTGAGTTGGGGAGCTCATCAGTATTATCACCCAGAACACCTTCATGTGGCCTCTCCATGTGCTTGGGCTTCTCCCAGTATGGTGGTTGGTTCCGACAGGGAGAGTTCCAATAGTGAGCATTCCAGTAGGCAGGAGGGGAAGCTGCCAGGCCAGGTAAGGGCTATGCCTAGAACTGACATAGCATCACTTTTGTCATATTCATATGACACTGGTCATTTTATGTCACTGGCCATAAAAATTGTCACTGGGCCTATGCAGATTCAAGGGGATGGAGACATAAGCCCTACCTCTTGATAAGGGGAATAGAGGTTCACATTGCAGAAGAGCATATGGAGGGGAGCTATCACTGTAACCATCTTTAGAAAATGGAATCTGCCACAGAGGCTTATGCATCTTTATTTTATGATAAAAGCTTCATTTCTGATAAAAGCTGATAAAAAATGTGGCTTATAGATTATAAAATGGCATGAGCACTATGGAGAAAAGTAGGAAGTATCCTCAAAAAATTAACAATAGAACTACCTTGTGGTCGAGCAATCCCACTTGTGGGTATATATCCAAAATAATTGAAAGCAGGACCTTGAAGAGCTACTTGCACAACTGTGTTTATAGCAGCACTGTTCACAATAGCCAGGAAGTGGAAATAACCCTAATGTCCACTAACAGATGAATGGATGAACCAGATGTGATATATATGTACAATGGAATATTATTCAGCCTTCAGAAGGAAGAAAATCCTGTCAGATGTCACTGCATGGATGAGAACCTTGAGGACACTATGCTAAGTGAGATAAGCCAGTCACAAAAAGACAAATACTATGATTTTGCTTATACAAGATATCTAGAGTATTCGAATTCTGCACAGCAAATAGAATGGTGGTTGCCAGAGGCTGGTGGGAGGGGGAGAGAAGGAGCTATTGTTGTTTAATGGGTATAGAGTTTCAGATTTGCAAGATGAAAACATCCCGGAGATCTGATTCACAACAATGTGAATGTACTTAACACTGCTGAACTATTACACTTAAAAATTGTTAAATGGTCAATTTTACATTATGTGGTTTTTACCATAGTAAAAAAAAAAAATCACACTATAAAATTTAATATGTGGTTTATATGTTTAAAATGTGGCTTGGGGGCGCCTGGGTGGCGCAGTCGGTTAAGCGTCCGACTTCAGCCAGGTCACGATCTTGCGGTCCGGGAGTTCGAGCCCCGCGTCAGGCTCTGGGCTGATGGCTCGGAGCCTGGAGCCTGTTTCCGATTCTGTGTCTCCCTCTCTCTCTGCCCCTCCCCCGTTCATGCTCTGTCTCTCTCTGTCCCAAAAATAAATAAACATTGAAAAAAAAATAAAAAAAATAAATAAAATGTGGCTTGTATGTGGAAGAAATTGTCTAGTTAATACGGAACAGAATGAGGCACCTTTACCCACCCAGTCACCAGCAGTACCAGACCAGTGCAGGTCTCTCCAGCAGAAAGCAGGGGAGAAAACAGGCAGACTAGCCTGTTCCGGTGTTACCATTAGCAAAGTCACTTCTTGGGGCACCCCGGTGGTTCAATCATTTAAGCGTCCAACTCTTGATTTTGGCTCCAGTCATGATCTCACAGTTCATGTGATGGAATACCGGTGTTGGGTTCCGTGCTGACGGCGTGGAGCCTACTTGGGATTCTCTCTGTCTCTGTCTCTCTCTCTCAAAATAAATAAATAAACATTAAAAGAGAAAAGTCACTTCTTCCTTGGGGAAGAGTGGAAGAAGAGATGGAGAGAGGCCAAGGACTCGCTCCAGATAGCAGGAAATATTCTGAGTGAACCAAATCAATATTTGTTCTATGTCTAGCTTAAGTATTATTGTGTAATAAACACATTATTGAATTTTCCATCTATTTCTTCCCCTCTCACCCTGATTTTCACAAATTATTTTAATCTGACTTCAAAAATTCCATTTTAATTGTAATGCCTTAAGTGAATCCAAATGCTTACCATTTGTAATTCTTTACTTTAACGTTTCTAATATCTTAGACGTTCCAGTTTGGCCCAGGAGTACAGGAAGCAACTTCAGATGCAAATGTCCTACCAGCAGCAGGCCCGGGAAGCAGAGAAGGAAGAGGAACGCAGAGAGTTTGAAGCAGGGATGGCAGCAAACAAGATTTGCCAGGACAAGATCCGGGAGATCCTATCGGTCCATCCCGTGCTGCCCCGAAACATTCATCCCATGCGGAGGGTGTGCCCGGATAAGCTCCCACCATAGTCTCACAGATGTTAATATATTTTTTCTCAGTCTTTTAATGTTTTTAACTACAGTATGAGTTCCTTTCAACTCACAGATAAACTTTCCTTTATTTCTGAGTTTGCATAATTCCACATAATGTTATTCCTTCAAATTAAACTTCATGCCTTTTTTTTAGGCTTTATAGCCTTTCAAGTCTGAATGAGCTATTTCCTATCACACAGTTACTTTCCTGACTTATCCCCATGCCTCTGTTTCATATTCATTTATTAATAGCTACACTTTCTTTCCCCCATTTCCTCTTGCCTCCTTTCTCTTTTGTCTCATATACATAACTCACCATATCAACAGGGCAGAGCTGGGCCTAGGAACCACTTTCATAAGCCCACTTATTTAGATATTACACAAATATGTACCGTCCATGTGCCAGGCACTATTCTGGTTCTGGGACTTTAGCAAGAACAGAACAAACCCCTTGCTTTTGTGGAGCTTACTTCCTGGTGGAAGAAACCAGGCGATGTGTTAAGTGTTATAAAGCAGGAAATGGCAAGAGTGCTCAAAGATCAGTTTGAGCAGCTGATACTTGAATGAACCACCCATATGGTTATCTGAGGGAAAACATCCCAGGCAGAGGAAAGAGCCAATGCAAGGGCCCTGGGGCAGAAATCTGCTTAGTGCATTTGAGACATAGAGTGGAGTGAGTGAGGAGAGAGTGGTAAGTGGTTGAAGATTAATCAGAAAGAAGGGGCCAGATGATGTAAGGCCTTGGAGCCATGGTAAAGACTGGCTTTTACTTGGCTGTGAAAAGCTGTTATAGGGTTTTGAGCAGAAGAGTAACATAGGATGTAAGAGGGTTGCCGGCTGCTGTGTTGAGAACAGACTTTAGGCAAAACAGACAAGAACAGACTCAGTTAAGGAGGGATCACAATAACCCAGGTAAGAGGTGGTGATAGCATGGTAGCCAGCCTCCAAGATGGCCCCTAATGATCCTCTCCCCTGTATTTCTGCCCTTGTATAGTCTCCTTCCACCCTGAACCATGGCTACCCTGTGTGACAAAGTGTTATAGGATCTTCTAGAGAGTCTCCTTAAAAGAGAAGGGAAGGAATTTTTGGAATGGTCGAGTAAGGGGCTCTGGAAATCCTCTCCCAAAATGCAATGATAAAATGGACACCATTGTCAAAAAGAGCCATTTCAGGCCTGGAAATTGACCAAAGGCATGCAACAGATTGAGAAGCATTTATTCAAGAAAATCTACTAAACCTTGGTAAGAATGGTGAGAATCTATGGCATTTTAGCCTGGAGCTGCTGCCATATCTCCCTCAGCTACGTGGGGCAATGGTTCTACCAAGGCAGGGCATGGTATGAGGACCTGCAGCCTCACTGCCAGATGACGCTGACTTGATTAGGAGCAGAATTTGGAAAAAAAAATCCATGCTTGGGGATTGTCAAAATAATAGTGATTTTTTAAAAAAATATTTTTAGAGTGTGAGTGGAGGAGAGAGGCAGACAGAGAGAGAGAGAAAGAGAGAGAGAGAGAGAGAGAGAGAGAGAGAGAGAGAATCTTAAGTAGGCTCCATGCTGTCAGTGTAGATCCTGATTGTGGGGCTCAATCCCATGACCCTGGGATCATGACCTGAGCTGAAATCGGGACTTGGATGCCCAACAGACTGAGCCACCCAGGAGCCCCAAAATAATAGTGGTTATAGTGGCAGTCAGGGAAGCCCAACATCACAGCTAACCTGAGGTTGTGATACTGATTGGGACAAGCAACAGACAGACCAGCCAGAAATTTAGAGGAAGATTTGGGGAACATGACAGCCATAATGGACTTTGATGTTTGAATGGGCTTCCATATATTCTTGGTAGTGTGGAAGGCTGTATGGGCATAAAGCTATATGCTTGCTCACGAAAGACCTAAATAGGTCCTAGTAGTCTATGGATCCTTGGCCAAATGTAAGGTCTTGAACATACAGAAGGTAAAAGTTGGGGCAGATTTGCAAATGGCCTAAACTTTAAATGAGTTCCCTAATCTTTACACAGATCTATCAGCAAAAGGTGCAAACCTTACAAGTTTAATCACTCACTGAGTAGTAAGCTACAGTGACCCAGGGCCACCCCTAGGAAGCCAGCCTTAAAAATAAAACAGGAATTAAAAAAATAAGCAGACATCAGCGCTATCTAGCCAGGTTGTATAAAGGTTTAAATGAAGTCTAGAATGTGTATGTAATTTGATTAACTATAGAGTGTTACAGACATGTGGATATTAGTATCAGACTCATCCCCCCCCCCATGCGAGGGTTCTCTCCTCGTTCTCTCATTTGTGTCCACCTTGCTCTTTTTGCACTCTTCCATTAATAGGGAGGTTCAGGGGCATCTGGGTGGCTCAGTCAGTTAAGCGTCTGACTTCGGTTTGGGTCATTATCTCACAGCTTGTGAGTTGGAGCCCCGCATTGGACTCTGGGCTGACAGCTTGGAGCCTGGAGCCTGCTTCGGATTCTGTGTCTCCCTCTCTCTCTCTGCCCCTCCCCCGCTCACCCTCTGTCTCTCTCTCTCTCTCTCAAAAAATAAACATTAAAAAATTTTTTAAATTAAAAAAAATAGGGAGGTTCTTTATATCAGACTGAAATCTATCTCCTCAAGGAAGTGTTTGCAAAACATATATCCAACAAAGGACTCATTTCCAGAATATATAAACAGCTGCTACAATAAGAAAAAGATAACTCCGTAGAAAAAAATGGACAAAAGACTTGTACTGACACTTCACAAAGAGAATAAGAAAATGGGTAATAAACAGGGAGGTGCTCAACGTTATTACTCACCATGGAAGTAAAATTAAAACCACCATGAATCTACACACTCAGCGAAATGGGTAAAATGAGAAAGACAAGCAAACAAGTATTGGAGAGAATATCAAGCAACAGAACTCTCCTACACTGATGTTAAGAATATAAATTTTAAGGGGGCGCTTGGGTGGTTCAGTCGGTTAAGTGTACGACTTCAGCTCAGGTCATGATCTCATGGTTCATGGAATAGAGCCCTGCATTGGGCTCTTGTGCTGACAGCTCAGAGCCTGGAGCCTACTTTGGATTCTGTGTCTGTCTCTCTCTCTGCCCCTTCTCCCACTCACACTCTCTCTCTTTCTCAAAAATAAACATTAAAAAATATATATAAATTTTAGGGGTGCCTGGGTGGCTCAGTCGGTTGAGTGTCTGACTCTTGATCTTGGCTCAAGTTACGGTCTTGTGGTTAATGGTATCAAGCCCTGCATCGGGCTCTGCACTGACAGCATAGAGCTTTCTTGAGATTTTCTCTCTTTCTCTCTCTGCCCCTCCCCTGCTCTCTCTCCCCCCAAAAAAACATAAAAAAAAAAAAGATTGTTCATAGAAGCACTATTCATAATAGCCCAAATGAGAAGCAGCCCAAATGCCATCCAGAGTAGAATGGAAAACTATACACAATGGAAATGAATGAACTTTGCTGCATGCAACAGCATTGATTAGCCTCACAGACATAATGATGAACAAAATAAGTCAGATATGTGCTATGATGTTCCACTTATGAAAAACTCAGAAGCAGATAAAACTAAGTTTTGGTATTATAAATCAGGTGATTACCCTTTTGGGGAGAGTGCCTGGAGAGGGACTTCTGGGTATTACTACTGTTCTGTTTCTTGATTTTTGGGTGGTGGTTATTCAGTGTGTTCACCTTGAGCAAATTCTTCAAGCTGTACATTTAAGATTTGTGCAGTTTTCTGTATGTGTGCTGGGCTTCCATTAAGAGTTTAAAAACAACCAACCTTCCTGAAACAGCTACCATTGGTGATAGTGCTGCTTTCTGGATCTGTACAAACTGGATCTAATATTTGGAGACTACTATCCTCTCTCTTGCCATTCTCCAGGTAAACATCTCTCATTGGTCTATGCACTGCAGACCCTTCATCATCAGCTTGCCCTCTAGTGGTCACTGGACATTTTCCCAGATTTATATTAAAACAGGATGTTCAGAACTAGATAAAATCAGTCCAGAAGAGGTCTGCAGAGACCAATACAGTGGGACCATCACTTCCTGTAATCGGCACATTATACTTCATTTAATGCAGTCCACAGTTGAGTGCCCACATTCCAGTCACAACTGTAAAAATGTGGGCATAATTGTCTTGTCCTTGGCAGGCCCTACCTGCTTATTATAAACAATAAGAAGCTAGAAAGGGGAGAGGCTAGAGATTGAGTTGTGTGTAAACCTTTGAATAGCAATGTCTGATGTTCGGAAAGCTCCAGTTGGGGAACACAGGTGGGGAGGGTGGCACACCCAGAGAAGGCATGGACCCTCTGCCTTCCCCACACTTAGCTCTACCTGGCTACTCTGTTTGGCTGTTCCTGAGTTAAATCCTTTATAACAAATCAGCAAATATAGAGAGTGTTCCTGAGTTCTGTGAGCTGTTCTAGCCAATTATTGAAACTGAGAACAGAGGGTCATAGGAATTCCCAATTTATAGCCAGTTAGTCAGAAGCATAGGTGGCCCAGGACTTGCGACTGGCCTCGGAAATGGGGCGAAGGCAGTCCTGTGGGACTGAGCTTTTAATCTGTGGGGTCTGCACTAACTGCAGATAGTGTCTGAACTGATTTGAATTGTCGAACTTTGGTGTCTTGGAGAATCACAGAATTGGTCATTGGTATTGGGAAACACCCCAGTTAGTAGGTGGTGGTACTGGCATTTGAACTCTGTCTGGATACAGAGTCTATGCGTTTAGTTTCTTTGATTCACTGCCTCCCCACAAACAGGTCAAAATCAATGAATTATAGGCTTTTAGAACATAAACATCTATCACAAATATTTTAGTTTATTTTGCAAATGATAAAGCAGACCCCCCCATCTCCTATCTCTTGGTTCAGCACTTTTTTCATATAACATCATGATTTGTTACCAAAATCCAATGTATCAAAGCAGTCTTAATCAACCATATGCCCTTCAAGCGTGGCTATTTAGGCAATATATAGCATGAGGCTATTTTCACTCCATTTCCAGCACTTTTCGGCCTCTATCCACACCTTTATGTTTGCTAACAGCATTTTGGTGCAAATCCATCAAGTACACTTATGCATACACATTCCACAAATTACACAAGGCATGAATATTTTTCTTTCTACAAAGCATCCTTCTCATATTTTGATTACATTATATAAACTGGGCAAACAGTCTCTCAGAATATAGATGAAAATTTCATTTAATAAAAAGAATAGCTTCCTATATAGGGAAGTCCCTGAGATAACAGGAAAAGATCAAAAGAAAAAGATGTGATTCAGTTTATGCCTCCTGAGAAGCTGTTGGCTGGATGAGGGCTCTAGGAGCCAAAAACTGCCTCCAAGTATAAACTCATTTCTATAAAGTTCTAAGACGTGTGTTTTGGATAGAGGCTGAGTGTTATTAACTTAGTGCTTCCAAGCATTGTGATGTGGGACTTTTATTTGAAGTGACTTTATAGATAAGGTTCTGGGAAAGCTGACATAACGAGACAGTTTCCTGTTAGGTTCTTGCCCCGTGGGCCATTAATCTGCTGTGTGACTTTGGGTGAAACTGTCTGGGATGCACTTTTCTTGCCTAAAAACCAAGGTGCCTCTAGGCCTGGGAGAGACCTGAAGGAGTGTCTAGTCCAAACCCTTCACTTTATAGATGACAGAGTGTCTCACGCTATGAGGACTTGGCTGCACTTAGGTTATTTGGTAGGTTGTCCCAGAAGCAGAAGTTCGGGATAGGCAGAGTGGCAAGGAGGAGCCAGTACAAGAATGTGCTAGAGGGAGGTTACCACTGCAGGCGACTGGGTCTCATGCCACTTGGGAGCCTTCTGAGGATCTGTGGAGAAAACCTCACAGGTATGTACTGTCCAAGGTGGATGCCAGGCACTTACCACCCCACTCCTTCCCTCTTTTGTTGAGGGGTGCCCCTGTAGTAGTTGGGAGGCTCTGGGGGCTGTGGGAAGGCCCTGGGTGAGAACCCAGAGTCATGTGCGGTATGTGCCTGAGGCATCCCCTGGTGCCTCAGACAGAACCATCACTAGAATCCGGGGGGCTGAGGGAAGCAGTGATACAGGGCACCTCAAGGCCAGAGAAGTTATGAAGACTTCTGATCTGGCCTGCAGCACACAGCTAGAACTGTACTTTTTGTGTGTGTACATATTTTCCGTGTGTGTGTGTGTGTGTTCTAACTAGACAGATGCTCGAAGCAGGTGCCAAGTCTTAGATATCTCAGATGATCCTAAGCTTTCAGCACAAGACTTTGTCCAGAGCAAGTCCTCAGAAAATATTTCCTCATTTGTTTTGGGGAGAGAAAGGAAGCATCAGTGGCCAGGGTGAAAGGATGACCATGGAGCCTTATTTCTGATTCTTTAGCATCCAGACCTAAGAGGGCCTCACAGGACTGAGATGGGATAAGGCCAGGCCGAGAGAGACAAGCCCCAAAGAACACTACAATGGCCAGCAGCAAGCCAGAGCTGAGTCAGGAGGCAGAGAACCCTGACAACGAAGAGGCCACACAAGACCTGAAGCAGGCAGGCAGCTGGGCGGGAAGATGTCATCTGAAGTAGCAAGACTTGGCCATTCTATGACTCCCAGATCTGGACAGGAAATGTCTTGCAGTAGCCACAGACTTTGGCATAGAGCACGTAAGGGGCTCCTGAAGGCAATGTGACATGTTTGCACTCTCTCTCCCCAGTGGGGGAGCTAGAATTTTCAGAGACTCACATCTTGATCAGACACCCAAGGCTGGTGACCATGGTACACGTCTGCTTTTGCTGTGCCTCTAGATGCAGAGCCCAACTCTAGGGCTTTCAGGTGAGTGACTACCTGGAGCCAAAAACAGGTTATCCAGATTGATATGGACAGTGCGGGGTTGAAATGAAGGGCATTTTGCCCCTTCGTGGCCTTCTGGTCACTGAGGAAGGGTCCTCCCTTTGATGGCAGGCTCCCCTCTGCCTCTCTGCAGGCATTGGTGGATTTGGGGTTAGTGAAGGAAAGAAGATACAACCACAACCACGAGGGGGCGATAGCAAACACAAACTTCAGTGTGGGGTGGGGAGGGGGGCAAGGTGCTTGGACAGGGTTGCTGGAGAGACTATTCCTTCACAGCAAGAGACCCAGATAGTAGGGAGAAGGAATAGAGGACAAGGGAAATCCCGGGGGTAAGGGGGATCGGGGTGGGGCTCACATGTCCAGGTGATATTGGCCAGCACAGTGGGAAGTCTCTGGGTCAGAGAACTCCAAAGGGACTCTGGCAACATGGGGCTTGCCTACTGCAAGGCCCTATCTTAGTAACAGCAGTTGGGTGGGGTGTCTTTTGAGAGAGAGAGACAGAGCGTGAGGTGGGGAGGGGCAGAGAGAGAGAGGGAGACACAGAATCCAAAGCAGGGTCCAGGGATACACAGAGCCTTGACGTGGGGCTCAAACTCACGAACTGTGAGATCATGACTTGAGGCAAAGTCGGAAGCTTAACCGACTGAGCCACACAGGTACTCCTGGTCTATTTTTAAGATAATTGGCTGTGAGTATGGCACAGGAAGTCTTTTGAACTAACAAGTTTCTGCCTTCAGTGAAGAAACAAACAACCCAGGGGCCAATACACGGAAGGCACCTTGGGTTCTTTCCTCTAACTCTGAGCACCAAGAATGCAGCCGTCACCCATCCCTAAACAGACACACACCCTTTTCCCCATGCTATGCCTTTACTCAGTAAAGGCATCCCCCCACTGTGGGATCACAGCCTGCTCTTGGCTGAGAGCCCAGCTCAGATGCCGTCTATTCCATAGCGCCCCCTCCCACCCACTGCCCACCCAACTCACTGAAGGTGCCAGGCTCCCTGCTCAGCCCCAGCTCTGTTTCTCTTTCCTTTTCATCACACATGGCAGTTTAGCTGTGATCTGGCCCGCGTCTACCAGTAGATTTGGAGCTCTCTGAGGGAAAGCGCCTGCTAGGAACCAACTTGTGTCCCCCTCAAATTCATATGCTAAAGCCCTAACCCCCAGTGTGACTATTTAGAGATAGGGCCTTCGTGAGGTAATTAGGTATTATGAGGTCCTAAGCATGGGGCCCTTATCAGACAAGGCTGGTGTCTTTATGGGGGGGGGGGGGGGACACCAACAATTGCTTCCTGTCTGCGTGCACGGAGAAAAAGCACATGAGGAGCAGTGAAGAGGTGATGATCTTCAAGCTGGAAAGGGGGCCTCCCCCAGAAACGAGCAGCCTGTCAGCACCTTGATCTTGGACGTCCAGTCTCCAGAGCCGTGAGAAAATAAATGTCTGTTGGTTAGCCACACAAACCGGTACTTGGATATGGCTGCCCAGGCAGACTAATGCAGAACCCTATCTTCTTCCCCTTAAAAATCTCCCACAGTGCCTAGGACAGGGCCTGGCACATAGAGACTCCTCCACAAACGTTTTCTGAATTGAATTGTGATGTCCGAATGAATGAGTGAAGCGCAGTGTTGGTGGTGCCCAGAACCCCTCACAAACCCGGTGGCCTCCTCCGTGGACACAGCAGAAGGGAGACCAGCCCACCAATGCTCTACAGCTGCACCATCCAAAAAGCTTGGAAACCAGAAAGTCGGATGCTAAAACTCATTTAGCAGCAAAACCTGACCTGAACAAGTGTGAAAGTACCTGAAATGATCTCACTAGGTTTTACTACAGAACTACTAATGCTTTTGATTACTGCCCCAGCTCTCACCGAGAGTATTATAAAATCTATGGCTGAGGCATTCTATTACCTGTCTAAAATCCAAAAAATTTAGAGTTTCAAAATATATCTGGCCCCAGGGATTTCAGATAAAGGACTGTAGCCCTGTGGCACCGAAGAGGTTAAAACCAACCCCGCAGCTGTCAACCCGAGGAAGACCACCGCTAATTATCCGGTACGTAAATAAACTTCAATTGCTTTTTGAACAGAATGAGAAATAACTTAATCCTACACTAGGGAGATGTGTGATTGGAATGAAAACGTGTTTATTGATATACATGCTACAGATGAGAAGTTTATTTCATCAGCCTACAAAATGTGCTGAGTACAGTTTTTAAAGATGTAATGAAAAAGTGGAGTATTACCTTGGAAAATAGCAGTGGTACAGCTTAAAGTCCAATTGGTTTTTTATAAATTGCCTTTAACAACTGGAGAAATCAATAAAAAATGCAATTATAAGAGCACCAAAGATTATTCTTTATGACTATCGGCAATACTACTATAAATAATACGATACAGTTAATTTGCTGAATGTACAAAGTATAGTAGGTTTTCAGCAGAAAAGTCAAAGTCTTTAGTAATTAGTGCTCTCTTGGCTATGTCAAGCCCCCTGCGAGACCCTATGGAGACAATGATAGAAGACTGATACAGTTTCTTCCCTTGAGGAGTTTAGCCTTGTCAAAGATCAAGACCTTGGAAAAGAAATAAATGGGAAAAATACAAGGCAACATATGATAGTGCTGTGTCAAATACAATCAAGTGTGTAGGACAAACTTACTGCTCAGCCTTCTTTTAAAGGCTCCAGAATTTCCATGCAGCTTGGCTGAAGGGAGAACCAGGTTGGAAGACAGGCATAGAGATCATGTCTTGAAGGAGCATTTGAATAGCAGCACGCACTTCTGGTTTAGATTTTGTGTTTCTTGGGAGTACTTGGAGGAGGAGCTTTTGGTGACTGGGAGGAGGGTGGTATCATCCAAGTTATACTTTCGAGTCACGCCATTGCTACTCTGCGTTTCTGGAAAAGGGAGAGGTTTATTATGGCTGAGGCTCTCAAGGAAGATTTTTGGGAAAAGGTGGCACTTGAGCTGGACTTACAGGTCATGTGGACTGTAGATGGCCTTGAGAAGGAAGAGGATATTTGGAGGGGAGTCTGTTGGGGGCAGGTCATAGTCAGACGTAGACTCAACTCGGTTGGGGAATGTGTCCCATTTTCTGAAAAAGAAAAAGGAAAAATTTCCCAAACTCCACCCAATCTCAACAGAAATTGCCTACAGAATTTCAGTAACTGTGTACCCCACCTCAGGCATGCTTCATGAGCAGACCACCCTGCCTCCCTTCTCACTAAAGGTGCAGTTTTGAGTATACGGTTAACACTATTAGACATAATCATTTGGACCACTCACTGCAAGAAGAAAAAGGTGAGCCATTGGGTGATGGGAAACAGGGTGCCTGCTGGGCCTTCGTAGCTTTCAGACTTGGGGCCTGGATACTCTACTGACATCCAAGGTCAGGTGAGAGGTCAGACAATTGAGGGCAGTGGGGACATCCCTGCCATGACTGTTAGGAAATTAAATGAGATGATATACAAGGTCAGCACTCAACAAATGCCACATACTATCATTCAACGTCAGAAATTTCATAGGCCATGATACATATCATATCCTTCCAGTGAAATTACGTAACAGCCCAGAGGTGCTCAGTTTCTACTCCTAGTCATGTTAGTGCTGATTTAGAGCAGTATGGCTTTCTTTCTCGAAGCTGTAACATCTGTCATCTGCATTATTATTACTTAACAATAACAATTCATATGTATTTGGTGTTTTAGAAGTGTGTCTAGTTTTACATGGTCCTCACCACAGCCATGGACACTGGGCAGGGATTTTTCTCTTTTCGTAAGAGGTACAGCATCCAGACAGCAAAATGTGGGAAGTGCACAGTGTGGTGAATGTTTTCGTGTTTGCTTCTGTATAACCCCACCAGATCATACTTAGAACATTTCCAGCACTGTGTCCCTTCCTATTCAGTGCCCCCTCAGAGATGACCACTGTTCTGACTTGTAGCACCATCTGTTAGTTTCGCCTGATCTTGAATGTATACAAATGGAACCTCATGAAGAAAGTAGTCTTCTGTGTCTGGTTTCATTCACTCAACATAATGTCTGTGATTTGTCCATGTTGCTGCATATGTCAGTGGTTTGTTCTCTGTTATTGCTGGGTAGTATTTCACCGTATGCATCTACCAGAATTTATTTACCCATTCTCTTGTAGGCAGGGATTATTACAAAAAATTTACAGATGAAGAAATCCAGGACCAGAATGACTTAGTCTCTTAAGATTAAGGGACTCAGTTCAGACAGCTGGGAAGGTCGGGATTTGAACTTGAGTTACCTGGCTCCAAATCCAGTGATCTTTCTAACATATACTGTGAAGCATACCACTTCTGAACTTCTGAAGCTTTCTTTCTTTTTTTTTTTTTTTTTTTAGTTTGCAGAACTTTGAACTACATGACTTATAGTGCCTTAACTCACTTGAAGAGAATAAGTAATTCAAACAAAAAGCAAAAGCCAAAACAAAAACCCCATTTTGTTGGGAATCCTCACATGAAAATGTAGGTATGTGCTCCAAGTGAACACCTTGCCCTTGGTAGGCTTTGAACAAATGCTTTGTGGTCCTGAGTCATTCAGAAGTTCCTGGGATTATGGATTCAGTTCTCAGCTCTCAAGGTATACAGCTAAAGTGTGGGCAAGGCTAGGGGAAGTACCAGTGCCTCCCTAGAGTGGTCTGCCTGTGGTTGGCTGGCCCAGGGTGTGTGCGTGTGTGTGTGTGTGTGTGTGTGTGTGCCACTAATCATGGTGACATTCCAAAGCCCTGTTGTGCATATAGGCACTTACCTCTCCCTGCACTGGAAACTGAGGCCCATTGCTCTGTTTCTGCAGGCCCCCGCCTTCCGAGGTCTCTCAGGAACCAGCTGTGGCCTCTCTAGCTCTTTCTCCAAAAGGACTGATGGCAGTCTTGCTGCAGCCCAGGGAAGCAACCATGACCGGCACCTGATGGGGGGAAGAGAAGCTGGAGGCAGGTCAGAGTGATTTGTGGGAAACTGGGGCAGGGAAAATAGACCCAGACAAGGATTTAGGACAATAACACAAAACAACAAATCATTTCATCGTAAATGCTGCAAATCAAATTCCAAGTCTGGGGCCAAGAACCAGAGAAATTTATGTGCAGTGAGAAGGCAAGGGAGGTAATCACTCAGGTTGAATGTGCTTTCCCAACAATGTGTGCTAAATACAGGTGTCTGCACCATCAAGAAGAGGGGAGACTCTTCCATTACTTAGCAGAGAAATCACATTTCCTGCGAGAGGAGTCATCCAGGCCGCCCAGGTTACAATGGTAAAAAATACAAAAATCAAGTTCTATCTCTGGCAGTTCCTGTGTCCGCTTCTAGACCCCCAGTCCCCACCTCATGATGTGCGCCTCTCCTCCTAGCCCAGCACCCAGTGGGCGGGGCTCCCTGCTACTACCTTCCCATCTCTCATGCCTTTCTCGCCCACAAAGACACACAGCTGCCCATCCTCTCCACCCCGCCCCCACCCCCGCCACCTGTACTCCTCTCTTCTGTTCTTTAATGTTTATTTATTTTTGAGATGGGGGGAGGGGCAGAGAGAGAGGGAGACCGAGGATCCAAAGCGGGCTGTGCGCTGACAGAAGAGAACCCTACGCGGGGCTCAAACTCACAAACCGTGAGATCAGGACCTGAGCTGCAGTCAGACACTTAACTAACTGAACCACCCAGATGCCTGTCCTATCTCTCTTTCCTGGCTCCAGCTCGCCTGCTCTTGGTGTGTGCAATACCCTACCCTCACCAGAGAATGTTCGGGAAATCTAATCTCCGAGACTCCTGTAACCCAGGTTTGGACCAACATCTTCAAGGACAAACCTGCTTAAGGGCCTTGTGCCACTACGAGACTCCTGGGGATGGACTTTCAGGTGGCTTTCTGGCTTTTGTTATTTCAAAGCATGCCAGCGTGAATAAACTCATGAGCCCATCAGCAACTCCTAAAGTTCTGGGTCCAAGGGAACGTGCATTTTGACGTTAGATCATAATTGCCAAGCAGGCAGCCATCTCCTCATCTGTGCTACTGATTAACTTCAGAAAAGAAGGGGCTGGTGGACGGCTCTAGGTCGGCTCCGTGAGGAAGAACCTGGCCCTTGTCGTGTTTCTTCAACTTTTTGGTGTATGCTTCAAGTCACGCTTCAGAAAATATCAGCAATTTTGTTGATACATCCGGAAGGATTGAAAGGAACAAAGCCAGGCAAGTCTGAGGTGACTACCACACATCATTCCTGGGGCGGCCCAGCGTCGCGTGGTGTGTGTAAAGCCCCCAGCTGGCACACTGGGCTGATGTGCGTGTGGACAGAGTGCTCGACTGCACCATCTACACTGTCAGCGTAAGATGTGCCAGCAAACGTGTTACCCCTCTCAGTGTTTGCCTCTCAAAGCAAAGGGCATCCTGTTCATCAGAGTGTGTGTCTTCTCCATTCACAACAAAAATACATGTTACATTGTATCAGAATTTAGTGATCCACCGGTGACTGTTGATGACTGCCTCAGTGTGCTGTGGGAGGCTAATTAAGAACCACTGAGGGGCGCCTGAGTAGCTCACTTGGTTCAGCATCCCACTCCGGCTCAGGTCATGATCTCACGGTTCGTGGGTTCGAGCCCCGCGTCGGGCTCTGTGCTGACAGCTCGGAGCCTGGAGCCTCCTTTGGATTCTGTCTCCCTCCCTCTCTGCCCCTCCCCCACTCATGCTCTGTCTGTCTCAAAAATAAATAAACACACACACACACACACACACACACACACACACACATACACACATAAAAAGAACCACTGCCGGCCAAACCAAACAGATCCCCCAGGAGGTAGCAGGAAGTCTGGGAAGGTCCCTGCGGTGAGTCGGAGGAATCCTGGCAGGTGAGTAGATCGCAGCATTGGGAATCTGGAAGCAAGATACAGGCAGGTCCGGGCATCCCGGAGGAAGTGCTGCAAAAATTGGACGAAGGCGTGGGGCCTGGGCTTAAAGATGCATCACAGACCAGGGAAAGACTCTGGTGGGCCAGCCGAGGCTTTTCCTGGGGAAGTGTGGGTACGACATGGGGATTCCAACAGAGAGGAGGACACTGGGGCGAGAGGAGGGTTCAGGCCCTATAACCAGACTGTGACAGAGGCTTGGTTGTAAGGAGTAAAACAGAATCCCAGTGACTGGAACTGGAGTTCAAGGCAAAAGGAGTGTCAAGACCAAGTCAAGGCCATGCATCGACTTTGGGCTTAAAACTGGTCGCAGCCCCTGGGTGAGATTGCCTGTGAGTGCTACCGGAGGTACGAGCAGCAGGGAGCCAGGGGCTCAACAGTTACTGCCCTGACCACTTGTGGAATGAGCTTTAAGACCAGCTAGAGCAGGAATGGCAAAATGCTTGAGTCAAAATCACCTCATATCTGTGAGAATTTTACAGCCTGATTTATGGAGTAACACATGTTGAAATAGAAGCAGACCATAAACTTTTAGCTAAAGCATAAAAATAAAATGCTAAATGATACACCTCCCCACACTCCTAAGCTGTCAAGGCTGAGGATGCAAATATTTCTGGGGCTCCAGCAGGTGGCTGTTAGTCAAAGGCCCTGGAAAGGAGGTGCACGCTTGCTTGTGCCCATGCGCCCGCCGGTCCAAGGCCCCACCACTCCCCAGTGTCGTCATTTGGTTTTCCTCACCAGCCTGGGTTGCTCCCTGGGGTAGGGGTCTTGCCTGTCGCTTTGTTGTCTCCGGTGCCTAGTAAATGCCTGGCTCTGTGAAAACATGTTGAATAAATGGGTGAGGATGAGAAGGAAGACTTTGTTTTGCATAAACGATAGCAGCTCCAGCCCCACATTTTTCCTTTAATGGAACAGAACTGCCACTGGACAAGGACATCCTGAGGTGTCACCTGTGATGGTTGAATTACGTCTCCCCAAAAAGATATGTTGAAGTCCTAACCGCCAGTGCTTCAGAATGTGACCTTATTTGGAAATAGTTTCACTGCAGATGTAATTACATAAGATGGGTCATACTGGATGGAGTGGGTGGACCCTTAATCCAATATGACTGGTGTCCTTATACAAAGAGGAAAGGACACAGACACAGACGCACAGGGAGAATGCCACGTGACAATGAAGGCAGAGACCGGAGTCACACAGCTTCAAGCCCAGGGGCCCCAAGGGTCCCCAGCCACCACCGGAAGCTGGAAGAGGCAAAAAAGGGTCATCCCCTAGAGACCCAGAGGAAGTGCTGCCCTTCTGACACCTTGATTTTGGGCTCCAGCCTCCAGAGATATTACATTTCTACGGTGTTAAGCCACCCAGTGTGGTTCTTTGTTATGGCAGCCTCAGAGAGCGAATAGTCACCCAAACCACCACTTTCACTTCCACTGGGAAGAATCATGCTTAAGATCAGGACATCCTTGGGGCGCCTGGGTGGCTCAGTCGGTTAAGCGTCCGACTTCGGCTCAGGTCATGATCTCGCGGTCCATCAGTTCCAGCCCCGTGTCGGGCTCTGTGCTGACAGCTCAGAGCCTGGAGCCTGTTTCAGATTCTGTGTCTCCCTCTTTCTCTGACCCTCCCCTGTTCATGCTCTCTCTCTGTCTCAAAAGTAAATGAATGTTAAAAAAAAAAAAATTAAAAAAAAAAAGATCAGGACATCCTTAAGGATTAGAGAATCAAACAGCTCACATTCTCCAAGGGGAGGGAAACAATGCACAAATCAGTGAGGAAAAGGTATACTATGCTAGACTATGATTGCAGCATGGGGAAAATAGAGGGGCTGGGGAATACGGAATCATAATAGGATTCGCAACCTTAAATGAGGTGGGCAGGGAAGGCCTCCTGGAGAAAACCCTGAGGAGGTGAAGGGGAGGAGAGCAAAGGCTTACCGGGGGACTGGCCATGAGGTATGTGAGGGACCAAAAGATGCCAGTGGAGTGGAGTGGAGAGCCAAGGCCACTGTAAAGACTTTGGCTGGATGAGTGGGGGAGGGGCAGAGAGAGAGGGAGACACAGAATCAGAAACAGGCTCCAGGCTCCGAGCTGTCAGCACAGCTGACAGCTGAGACACCCAGGCGCCCCTATTTTTTATTTTTTGAGAGAGAGTGTGCGTGCGTGAGCAGGGAGGGGAGAGGGAGAGAGAGAATCTTAGGCAGGCTCCCCACCCAGTGTGGGCCTCCATCTCAAGGACTACGAGCTCATGACCTGCATCGAAATCAAGAGTCAGATGCTTAACCAACCGAGCCACCCAGGCATCCCTAAATATCAAGAATTTAAAGAAAGGATCTGGCAGGTGTTGTGCTGGGTCATATTAGAACCCGAGGCCAGGGGTGTCTTGGTGGCTCAGTCGGTTGAGCATCTGGCTTCAGCTCAGGTCATGATCTCGCGGTCCATCAGTTCCAGCCCCATGTCGGGCTCTGTGCTGACAGCTCAGAGCCTGGAGCCTGCTTTGGATTCTGTGTCTCCCTCTCTCTTTGCCCCTCCTCCCTTCACGTTCTCTCTCTCTCTCTCTCTCTCTCAAACATAAATAAACATTAAAATGGCGCCTGGGTGGTTCAGTGGGTTGAGAGTCCCACTTCGGCTCAGGTCATGATCTCACGGTCCGTGAGTTCGAGCCCTGCGTTGGGCTCTGTGCTGACAGCTTAGAGCCTGGAGCCTGCTTTGGGTTCTGTGAGTTCCTCTCTCTCTCTGCCCCTCCCCAGCTTGCACTATCTCTCTCTCTGTCTCTCTGTCTCTCTCTCTCTCTCAAAAATAAATAAACATTAAAAAAATTAAAAAAAAAAAAAAGAACCCAAGGCCAATGGAAAAAATGTGTGTCCCTATTTATATGTTTTGATGTGTTTCTTTAATGGTTAACTTTGTCCAGAAATAGATTTTGAAAATATTACTTATGATAGTGTTTGCTTCATTAAAGCAAATACGTAAAATGATAATACATTCTGTTTGGCGGATCGTATCGTAAAGGGTTAAAGACTTGGGGTGTTCAAACCTTTCACATCCCAAAGAAAATTGGTTCTTGATCACCTCTTGGGAGATAACCTGTGGGTCTTTGGAATTCTGCCTGGGAGTGAGTGTCTTTGTATAGCTGGGGCCTAGGGCCGTCCCAGGGGGTTCATACTATCCATGTGGTTTGTGGTGAATGCCTGTTTTTATTCACCTGGGGCCTGACCATGCTGTGTCAGTTTCACCTTGGGGGTGGAAGGTTTGGAGACTGGGTAGTTACAGTTAGTCAGTGGGCACTCCATGCCTAGGTGACTGACCCCCAGTAATAACCCTGGAGGCTTGGGTGAGCTTCCCTGCTTGGCGATACTTTGTACATGTTGTCACACATCCTTGCTGGGAGACGTAGGTGCTGTCCCTATTAGTCCACTGGTAGGGACAACTGGAAGCTTGTGCCTGCTCTCTCCTGGACACCACCCTGTGCACCTTTTTCCTTTGCTGATTTCTAGTTTGTATCTTTTCATTGTAATAAACCAAAACCATGAACGTAACAGCTTTGCTGAGTCCTGTGAGTCCTTCTGGGCAATCACCAAACCTGACGGTGGTCTTGGAATCCCTAATCCAAGTATAAATTAAGTATTCAAACTTAAAATAATGTTGTGAGTTTTAATACACTTACTTCATGATTTTTCAATCTTTTCCCACTCCTACAATGTCCTGGGGAAGAAAATTGCCTTTAAAAACTCCACAAAGGGGCATTTGGGTGGCTCAGTTGGTTAAACGTGATGAATAGTAACCATGATCACTTTGTGGTTTATGCAAATTTCAGATTACGGCATACACCTGAAACCAATATAATGTCGTATGCCAATTTTATCTCAATAAAAATAATAAAGAGGGAAAAGGAGGTCCAGGTAAAGGCCTGAGATGCTCTCCTTTAAATAAGGTGAACTGATTGCAACATCTATTTTAGCTTTCATTAAGTAAATTTTACTTTTTTTTTGTCTCAAAAAGAGAAAGGAAGGATGGAAGGAAGGAGAGGAACAGGAAGAGAGGAGGTCAAAAGCATAGATGAAAATGAGGAGACCAATCTGGTGGCTTTTGAAGAGTCCAGCAGGAAATGGCTGGGGCCTGGTTAAGGGTGTGGTGGCAGGAGAGATGGAACGAGGTGGCAGGTTTGGGGCGTGCTTTGGAGATTGCGCTGTGAAGTCTTGCTGATAGATTAGAACTGAGAGCTGAGAGGAAGGGAAGAACCAAGAGGACTTTGGGGTTTTGTCTTGATGGTAGATGCTGAAGTCCTACATCCATATGAGGAAGATTTGAGGGAAGAACGTGTGTGGCAGATAAAAATCAAGATTTTTGTTCTGGACAGGTTAAGTTGGAGATATCCTGAGACATATGTGTGGAAAAGTCAGGAAGGCAGCTGGATGTTTGAGCCCCCCAAACACATTTTATTTGTGTCTAAACATCTAGTCTCTCGTAGGGTGCCTCAAACATAGCGGGTGTTTAATAAATAACATTTACACTAATATTGTGTCACAGGCTACGAGTCTGGAGTTCTCTCTTGTCCAGCAAAAGAGGGAACGTGGAATTGAATACAAGAGACACTAATGTCGGGAGAAGACAAGAGCCCCAAATAGGCCTTTCGTCTCCTTATTTATTGAGCTCACAAGATCTTACCCACGTGGTGAATGCGAAGAAAACAAGCTCTTACCACGTGGTGAACGTGAAGAAAATAATCAGACAGTAATCGTTAATTTGTGTGTGTAAGAAGCGAAGGGTCGGGGGGGGGGCAAGTGGAGTTTGTGATCAAGGTACATTGATGCCAGATGGAAAGTAATTTCCTGCAGGTGATATAACAAGTTACTCGTGATCCCATTACAATATTGAGCTAGCTAACCTCGGGCGCTTGGATCCCGTGGTGGTGGCTTTCCCCCTTAAGCTTTTTTCTAAACGATTTATGTAAGGAGAACCTATTTCCCACAATATTTTTAAAGAAGAATCAGAAATGTATATACAAGGCTCAAAGTTAGAAAATGATCCAGGTTTATCTGGTCATCCATCGCAATCAGCTTCTTTTTGGTAGATAACAGTTGTCCAACCTTGAGGTGGTGGCTACAGGTTATAAAGGCCATTTCTGTTCAAGTTCTGCCATATGTACGGACATTTACTAAACAAGCCTTCATTGGCAAAGTAGGTAGAGAAATCCTACAACTGGCTTTGTAAGCTTGATGAAATCTCAGGGCTCTGACCTTTTAACAGCTCTGACCATACCTGTAAGGCAGGGGCCCGGGAGGTTTACCTGCATGCATTTTGACATTTCAGACGAAGGATTTTATGCCTTCTAGTCAGCGTTACACGTCAGAAATCCTCCTAAACCATTGGCTGCACACAGGATGCAATTAGGATCCAGGCTTGGCTACCCTCCCTAATGATGCAGGTTCCAGAACACTCAGGATTCTTGCTGTGGCTTGTTTTAGCAAGGGTGGGGAGTGTCTCTGGCCAATCCCCAAATTATGGAATGTGGCCTTTTCTGATATGCCACCTGGCCACCCTGGAATATAAATTTCTGATAGCAGGAATTTCCTGATAACAGAATAATACCAGCCTACCCCTAGAATTCAAGCTCAAACTGATTGTGTCTACTGAAGTATTTCAAAGTATATTATAGATATTGCCCATCTCTGGCACCAAATAGAGTAGAAACACATCCATGTAGTGCCAGAAGGCTTCCTAGAGAAGATGGGTCATAGGGTAGCTGTAACGCAGAGGTTCTTGACCTTGGCTCCGCTCTAGAATTACCTGGGGAGTGTTTAAAGAACACACCCCAGAAGAAGTAAATTGGAGCTTCTGAGATACAGGGGTCAGCCTTTGTGAAGTGATTCTCAGGTCATTTGGGTGTGTCCCCAAGATGGAGAATCACGGCCTTAAAGAATGAGTAGGATTTGAAAATGGCATTTTCCAAGCAGGCTTTATTAACTTCCAAGATTGTGTAATTAACAGAAGCCCCGAAATCCATCCTCAGACAGCTCCTGGCTCTGATTCCCCCTCACTTTATCTCAGGATGTGAGGAAAGTCTCATTTGGAATCAGGTAGAAACTTGACCCCCCCCCCCCCCGGCCCAGCCAGACCTCTGTTTGATGGCTCAAATTTGATTTATTAATGAGTGATATGGACTGAAGGGTCTGCTTTCTGAGCAAGGCAGGTGGGGAGAGATTGTGAGTGAAATTCTCTGCTACTCAGGCAGGGCTCGTGAGCCTCAACTTCCAAGTTCTTGCCAGAAGTGACAGGCCTCTTGGCAGCCAACCAGCTGTATGGCTCCGGGAGGGTCCCGCCTCCTCTCTGGGCGTCTGTTTTCTCACTTATAAAATGAGAAGGATGGACATCAATCTCTTTGAGGTCTTTCCAGTTGTGACTGCCAAAGATCAAGGAATTGTGGAATATAGAAAATGAGAGAAAAAGCAAAAATAAAACTGGCTGTTGGGAAAAGTGTCCAGAAGAGGGCGCAAGAGGCCGGAGATAAAACATACTGTAGGCCCTGGCCATTCTCTGCAGAGACCCTGCCTCTGCTTCCCTGAGAGCAGGCCAGGCTGAGGGGCGGCAGCCAGAGGACTAGAGGCTCAGAGCGGATGTGCAGACCGTGGCTTGCAGGCTCTTCATTTGCATTTTCTTTGATCCACACCACCTCATTTTTCTCCTCTCTTCTCTCCATTCAAGCTCCAATAGATATGCCATTCCATTCTTGGCCTGGGGAGGGGGGGCTGGTCATGACAGATATTTACATAAACAGCCTTTGGCCATGTGAACAGCTTCTATGAACAGAGATTTTGGGGGTCCTAGGAAAGTGTAAACTCCACCTTTTTCTCTCCCTCTTCCCCTAAGAAAAGAATGCAGCAGTCAGCTTGTCTAGTAGGAAGCAAAACCCTTCATTCCATTTGGGATTAAAGTCAAGCTTTCAATGAAACCCCCACTGAAGAGAACAAAGGATTTACAGTCTTACCAGTTGCACAGGACTGATATCAAACCTTCCCAGGGAGCAAGCTTTGAGATGGGGCTTTTCTTCCCTTGATGTTATCAATATTGCATTTGTGACAACAGATCTGAACCCCCCTTTGGTGTCAGGAGCCAAGGTGGACGGAGGGCACGCCATCAGAACACCATCCCTGCCACCCAGTGGTGGTCCAGCATCCCACCCAGTGGCAGAATTTATAGCAACCTTGACAGTGATAGTCCAGCCTCTGCTTGAACTATCCCAGGGACAGCAAACTCTCTTCCTCATGAGAGGCCTGTTCCTCTCTTCAACAGTTTTCCTTATTAGAATGTTATGCTTAATCTTCTTGGTTGTCCTGGATCAACTTCCTCCCTGTGGTCTGAGTGTGGTCTCCACTACGCAGAACCAGCTTAATCTCTCTTTCACATGACAGATTTTTAAGTATTTGAAAATTATTTAAGTTATGATGTCCCTATTTTTCTGGTTGGGGCACCTGGCCTCACTATTCCTCAGTCCCTGGAGTGGAAAGTCCCTCAGTCTTTTCTCTCTCCACCTCTCCTTGACATTATCTTCAGCTATCCCCACATGGCAGGGCTCCCACACTCTTCACCACCCGCCTCCACCCACCTAAGAGTGCAGAAATCCAGGTTGGGTCCTGTGTCAGGGTCTCACCCATATGGGGGAGGGGGATCAGAAGTCACTGCTGAATCCCTCATGGGCTGAGTGCTAACTTAGAACAGGTGAAAAATAAGTCTGCGTTGCCCCCAGAAAGACTCAGAAACGACCCTGAAGAAACTGCAAAGTTTAAAGCGTTCCACAGCATCAAGGCTGTTAATGCCATTTTATTGTTATTGTTGTTATTATTTTTGTTAAGTGAGCTCTAAGCCCAACGTGGGGCGTGAACTCACAAGTCACAGGCTCTATTGAGCCAGCCAGGGGCCTGGGTTAATACCACTTTAAGTCCTAAGTTCCTAATAAAGGCCTAGTTGGGGAGTTTGCTCAGGAGGCTGCCCTCTGCTTGGTGGGCTTCAGACTTTCCTGCTTTCAGACTTTCTAAAGGGATTTTGAAAGACCATGTATGTCTCCACACATTTTTAGTTTAATAACTAAAATTTTAAGAAGTTTAAATAGTTGCAGAAGATGCAATTTTTGGCATATTGTACCTATTGTCGGCTCAAAATAAAACAGTCATAGCACCCTTGTAAATGGATTCAGTGGGTTCTAACTGCCACAGCATTTTGATACCCCAACACTCAGTGGGTCCAAACAGCACACATTTATTATCTCACAGTTGCTGCGGGCATAGACTTTATTAGCTCCATTTCTTTGAGACACAGCTTTTCTGAATCCTGTGCCTGAGGGTGTCTCACGAGGCTACAATCCAAGATCAGCTGGGGCTGTGGTCTTCGAGCCCAGTCTGGAGGCTCAACTAGCAAGGAATCTACTTCCAAGCTCACTCACTTACCTATTGGGAGAATTCAGTTCTGTGGACCCTACACCAGCTGGGGTATTTATTAAACACACAGACTCGTGGACTACATGTGGACCAATTGAGTCAGCACCCCCTGACACCCCTTAATCCTGCTATACATTAACATTAAGGAATCACGGGCATAAACACAAACGCTTAGGCTCTAGAGATATAGTTGAGGGTCTGCTCTCTGACCTAGAATGTTTCCCCCACCAGCCCCACCTTGCTCATCTGTGAAAGAGATTTATTATCCACGCTTTCTTTATAGGGTTGCTCTGAGGCTGAGACCAGACAGGTCACAGAGGAAGACACTTGGTAAATTTTCTGGCACAAGGTATGTTTTAAAATGTCTTTATTATTATTCAAAGGAGGGAAGGACCACATCTGATTGTGCGATTAGAAATTCACAACGCCCTGGCCAACAATAGGATTCTCCTCAGGGAGGTGATTCAGTTCAGTCAGCATGAACTGAGCTTTTTCATCTGTGCCAGGTATGATTGAAGCTAGAAAGTTGGAACCAGGTTGGAGGTGGGGAGGAAGGATGGAAACAAATGAGTTTCAGGTTAATGCCAGGTCCTAGTGGTATTACTGGTGTTGCCTATCCGGAAGGTGGAAAGGTGGGTCTATGGTAAGGTTAGCATTAGATTTGAGAGTTAACAATGCTGTGAGAGGCAAAATGGGGGGTGTGGAGAAGAAGAGGTTCAGAAAATGGGCCACAGTTTTATTGAAGAACCAGAAAGCAGAGTTAGAAAAGGACATCGCAAAGGGATGGTGAGAGAGGCTGGGAAAACAAAAGGAGAAAAATGATACATGGTAAGGAAGGAGATGGTTTAATCTAGGTGGTTAACCTAGGCAATTTACCTAGTCAATTACCACGCCATGCTTCAGAGGGAGAAGGCAATGTCAATAGGTTGGAGGTGGTGGAATCACTTAGAAAGGGACTAAAGCAGCAATTTTTTTAAAGCTTTTAAAATTCATTTAAGTAATCTCTACACCCAAGTTGGGGCTCAAACTCACAACCCAGAGATTAAGAGTCGGATGCTCTTCTGACTGAGCCAGCCCAGCACCCCTCCAGCAGCATTTCTTAACTTTGGCTATCATTAGAACTACCTGGGAGCTCTTAAAAATCCTTTTGCCCAGGCAGTACCCCAGACAAATCAAATCAGAATTTCTCGGAGTGGGAGCCAGGCATTTGTTTTTGTGAAAGTGCAGAAAGTGTTGAGAACAGGTGAATTATGGAGGACTTTGTGTCAGTGGAGCCAGCTGGTAGCTCGTACCTCGCGAAGTTTCGCAGGAAAGGAGAACAGAGAAAGAGGTGCTGATAGAGGCAGGACCACTGATGAAGCGTGGTGGTAGAGAAGCCAATGGGGTCCCAAGCAGAGGTGAGGACTGAGCCTAGCAAAGGGGGTGTCTTAGTCAAAAGGAGAGAATCCTCTGGAGAGGTGGGAAAAGAGTGTGGGCTCCACCCCCAGCCTTTCTGATTCAGTACGTCTGCGTCCTGACAATTGGTATTTCTAACAACTTCCCGGGTGATGTTGATAGCCCCGGGGCCACACTTTGAGAGCTACTAGAGAATAGGAAAGGAAACTATACAGACAGATTTTTGAGTGAGAGAGAAGCGGTGGAGCCATTTCCTTTATGCTCCTGTCAGTGATATGAAGAGCTGCATTTCAAATCCATGGAGAATTCTCCAAACTTTGGTCACTGCCTTTGCCAACCTTGAGAGTACAATCATTTAGCATTGTGGAGGTGCTTGCAAATTTCGGATACTAGGGTCCCACTGTTCACCAATAAATCAGAATTCCTGAGGGTAAGATGCCTTCCTTGGTACTGGTAAAACTCCCTGGGCTATTCTCTCTGAAGAGGCACAGCTGTGAAGGGCTCGACAGGTGAATTAAATGGAGAGCCTGCATTCTACGTGGGAAGGTCTTAAGTGGGAAGAGTTTAAGAAGCCTCTTCCAGGGCCAGCGGCTCCAGAACAATTTCTGCAGCGGGGATGGAAGGCTGCTCTGCCTGAGAGCTCACCCTCAGAGGAAGTTCCTCATCCAGGTATGAATACCATCCTCAGAACGCTAAGACCGTCTTCCCCTACAGCACGCACTCTCCCTTCACCAAACCTGGCCAGCTCTTTTCTTCTCTGGCCTGAGGCTTATCTTTTGCTGTAGGCTGAAGAGGGACTGAAGCTGGCAGACTACACGTCCCTAGCAGGGGCGACAATAAATGAGGTAGAAAGCAGCTAGAGGGATGGGGAGTGCCTCTAAGAGAGAAAGGAGAAAGTGCAAGACTTTCTAGAAAAACCACAGTCCTCTGATGGGGGGTGGGGGGGGAGCCTAGTTAGAAGCCCTCGATGAAACAGGCAAACCGCACAGATATTCCCCTTTCTCCTAGTAAGGATTTCAGCCCAGGGAGCTCTGTTTGATGGAGGCCACCGTTGGTATATCCGAATCCCCTTCTACAATCTCCTCTGACAACTGAATTTTGAGAAGGAGAATGTTGAATACAGCCACGTAAAGTCGGAGGAAAACGTATGGAACCTTTCAGCCGTAGACTTTCCCCTTTATTCCTCTACTCCCTCGCTCCTTCTCCCCTCGCCTCCTGTCAATTTCCCTCTTTCTTGTCTCTATTCTATCTCTGCCCCGCTTCTCAGGGTCGCAACCCGCGAGCCTCGGGAGCGTGGCGCGGCAGGTGCCGCACCCTGCGCGCACCTGTCCCGGCGTGCGCTCAGCGGCCAGCAGGGGGCAGCCGGCCCCGGCTCCTCGCCCGGCCCCGCCCCCGGCCCCGTGGACCCCGCTGCGGCGGGGGCGCGGGAGGGCGCGTCCAGCCCGGCCACGGCAGGGCTCAAAGGCGGCGGCCGTAGCGTCCCGGCCGCCCGCTCCGCCTCCGGCCCTCCCTCTCCGGCGCCCGCACCTCCTCCCATACCTGAGCGGGGAGCGGCGCCGCGCCGCCTCCTCCCCCGCCCGCAACTCCTGCCCGGCCGCAGCTGCGCCGCCACCGCGGGAGTAAAGGTCGCTCCGGCCGAGGGCGAGCCGGCCGCGGCGCCTCCAGGAAGCCGGCGGGGCAGGTCGAGGGGAAAGAGACCGGGAAACTCTCGGCCGGCCCGGGAAGATGGCGCCAGGCGGGCCGGCCGTGAACTGAGAGCCGGCGGGCGGAGAGGAGTCGGGACCTGCCGCTCAGCGGGGCACGAGCGAGGGCCACACGCCAGGCGCGGTGCCCGGGCTCGGGCCGGCCCGCGGGGTCATGTCGGTCAGCGAGCTCTACGGCCAGGTGAGTACGGGCCGCGCGCTGCGGTCCCGCCGGCCCAGGTGAGGGCGGCGCGCTCCCGGCCGCCTCGGCCCTCGGGGGGCGCCCTCTCCCGCAGTCTGAAGAGGCGGGGGGTGGGGGGCGACGGGAGCCGCCGAGTAGCCTTCCCCTCGCCTCCTCTCCGGCGTCCCGAACTTCGGGTGGCCGAGAAAGTTTGGCTGTTCCGGGAGCGCCCTGCGCTGACTCGCCGCGGCTCCCGGCAGCACCTCGGCTCTGCCGGTGATCGGGGCTGTCGACCCCTCCTCGAGGCCCTGCCGTCGCTTTCCTCGCGCGGTTCTCCCGCTGACTTTCCCGGTCCGTGGGGGCGTCCTCGCCAGCGCGGAGCCTGGGGCGCGGGGACTGCTCCGCTGCCGCCCCCTCCCCTTGCCGGTGGACCCCGCTCTAGCTGCCCTGCAGCGCCAGCTCGCAAGGGTGTCCCTCTAAGGCTTTCTTCGGGGCACCAGTGGGGGGGAACCCCGAACTTTAGGGGGTGTTCGCACACTTGAGGTGGAAAAAGGGACCTACCCTGCTGTGAGGGGCCCGGTAGCTTGTGGGAGGTGGTTAAGCGATGAGTAAAGTGAGATGCTTTAAAGGATCTGCAGCGATCCTGGGGGAGCGAATTCTGAAGTTCCCGGGGGTGGGCGGCCGGAGGTGGTCCCTCTGCGTGGGTACCAGGAAGGCCTCAGTAACTGCTAGGAAAGGGTTTGGAGTAACGCTGACCTGGGGGTGGAGTGTGGATTTCCAGGATGCCCTCAAGGTCAGAAGGGCTGTGCGGGGCTCGGTCCCCACGGTCGGGAACAGGTGCGGCTGGGTGGAGGCGCTCTGCTTCCGCGGCAGTTATTTTAAAGTTAAGGACCAGCCGCCGCCGCCGCCGCCTCCGCCTCCCCGAGCGCCCACGGCCGTGCAGCAGCATCCGCCACCGCCGCCGAGGCCGGGCCCCGCTCAGGCTTCAGGGTTGGGGGGAGGAGGGGGACGGTGAGGGGCCTGGGCCTTTAAGCAAGTGCCCCTCCCCCAGTAAGTTTTAGATACTTGCAAGCCTCTCTTTTTCCGGGGCCGTGAGACCCGTTTGACAGTGTTTTGTGCGCCCGTCTACGTGCGGAGTGGGGTGGGGGGGCGGGGGGAGGTGTGCACGCGTGGGTGTGCGATTGCCAGGGTACACGCCCCGGCAGACAGGTTTAGGCGAGGAGGAAGAACTACTTCCGCATCCTCACCTAGCTTTTGCTGCCAGGTGCCCCGCGCGTGAGCGAGCTGTGCGGCTGGGTGGGCTGGCTACTTTTTGTTCCACGAATTTTCCGACTTCTCCCGGAAAATGATGGAACCTAGCTGGGCTGATACTCAAGGGAAGTGGCTGCAGAGACTAACCCAGGTGGGGTTGTGGGAGCCTCCGACACTTACTCTTACCCCACCCCCCCCAACCCCCGCCATGGTTCTCGGCCCTAATTGGAGATGGGCTACAGTTTCTGGAAGGGGCGGGGGGGGGGGGGAGGCGTTGGAAACGAATGTAAGCTGTAGGGAAGGGGTGGGGGAGGTTGGGGAAAATCTCTGGCACTTCTGGCTTTGAAAGGCGCCCCGCCTGCTTTACTCCTGTGAGTCTTGGGAGGAGACCTCAAAGCGCCAGTTTCCAGCTTTTCCCTTCAGTGGGTTGTCATGAACTTGGATTAAAGCTGGATACCAGCGAGGTGGGAGAAAAACTTGGAGTGGAAAGTGCCAAAGCTTCAACACCCTGAAGTGTATGGAGATACAGTGCCAAATCAAGCGCCTCAACGGGCTATACCTGCAATGTATCAAAGTCTCATCAGGTAATTGCTGTATCATGTGAAGCGAATCATCAAATGAACCTGTAACTTTTGAAGCCGTGATCTTGAAAAACCATATTGGATTGCTTTTTTAATAGACCACACTTTCAGGGGAAAACACTCAATTTTGTTAAAAATGAATATATTGTGCGTTATAGGTGAGTGTATTACATGTTAATTGCTAGAAATAGTTGGGAGTCTGAGGTAAAGTTAGAGTGTAATTTTCTGGGCTCGTACTTAAGACAGAACTATTCTAGGAAAACCGATTGGGAGGACACACAAGTCAAAGTAGCTTAGTGGGTGTGAGGGTTGGATGTAGCCCAAAATAGAATTCCTTCCTAGGGGTGGGGTGGGGCTTTACCTGGCCATTAATGGGTTTCTAGTTCTTAATCGTGTCCAGGTTTATGAATCTGAAATTGAGACTTTCTGTGGCCCACCTGGTGGCTTCCAGATTGAATCTCTAAGCAGTTCTGTCAGTTAAACATACTTCTGCCTTACTATGAGAAGCTGTTGCGTTGTTTCCTAACCATTATCCCCCTACTTGCTAGGCTGGAGTCTCAGTATGCATATGAATCACCAATTACGTAGAGAAATCGTGCCTGCTACTCAGATTCATTTTCTTAGGGAGATGATTTGTTCATTTTGGTGTATTAAAATAGCCAATGTTCTCCCTCTTAACTTGCTAGGCTAGTCTAACGCGATGAATGCTGGATCCAGGCATGCACTCTAATGTATTATGCATGATGGAAATAATTATCCATTATGTCAACAGCATTTATAAGTGGGATGGAAATATTAAAGCCCTTTATTGACTATACCTGTTGCTTTAGTGGCCTAGTTGGAAGATCCTGTTGTGAATGAGATCTTTAAGTGCATAAGTTAACCTGAAAGTACAGTTTCAGTTAAGAACTTAATGTCTCCGTCTACTCCTAACTAAGAAAACGCTTCCAAGTTCCTATGGTCTTGCTCTCTGCCTATCTGATCTCTCCAACTGGAGGCTCTTATGTTGTGTGAATTTTTTTTTGGAGTTTTTAGCCCTTGGCAAAGGGCACTTTGTGTTAACAAGGGCACACCTGTTTTCAGACGACCGCATACCTCACCTTTGAGAAATTGGCTTCCTTTGTAGTGAAGCTTTTCTGGGTGGGAAAAGAAAATTAAAGTCCATGGCAGACATTTTAAGGGTGATGTCAAGGTGAGTCAGCCTTAACTACTCTTCCAGAAAGTTGGAGCTGACCATGGGTGATCCTGTCAAAAATGGCACGTATGTGACAAATCTGTCCTGTGGGTTGGAAACCTGGGTGAATTTGTCCCGGGAAGGCACCCAAACACGTGCAAGCATGGGAGGTACAACTTGATTGTGGTAATTGCGGAAAATCTGACTTTGAAGTAAAAAAAAATCTCAGGCTGAATAACTTCTTCCTATAAAACCCTTTATAGAAGGGTTATTCTTGGTGGAAAAACTTAAATATTTCTCACATCATTCTTTCAGTATGCTGCTTTTGATTTTTAGTAGAGTGGGAAATCGCCAGACTGAAACCAACATCCTCAATGACTTTTTCTGGATTTCCCCCCCACCTCCCCATAAGTAGTTTCAGAGAAGTGGTTGGAGTGCTATCTTATTAGTGGAGCCACTTTGTGTGTGTTAATGGTGGCTTTGTCCTATCCTTTGCCTTGAGTAGTGCAGGTCTCTCCCAAGTGTCTGGAAGATCTCAGGAGCCTCCTGTTTCCTCTGTACCCACTGGTGGAGGCGCTAATGATTCAAACTCTAGGCTCCCAGGTGACATTTCAATAACAGCAGTGATGGTAGAGACATTAAGTGCTGATAGTGTTCTTCTGTCGACCCTTGACTCTTCTGGACACTACCTGGTGCTTGTTCATTCCTGATGGCACCTGTGTTTCCGTCAAAGGTTCCTGCCACCTGAGAATCCATCCCCTCCCCACCCCCACAACGTAGGCACAGCCCTTCAATCAAGGGAGTGTAACAGTTGTAGTTTCCAATGCCCCCCAACCTCAGGAAAGGGACTGCCCTAAGGTGTGGCCCGTGCTCTTTCTAGAGCTGTGGAGGTTGAGCCAAAGTTCCTCTGCATGAACTTTGCTGAATATCACACCCCTGCTTGCTGTCTTTTCCTTCTGTCTCCACTCCCTCCCCTGGGAGCACTGCCTACTGGATCACCTGAATCGGAGTTCTCATTTCCTTTCATTTCAGGATCTGATTGGGGGAACCCTGCAGCTTGGCTGCGTGGATGGTGAGAAACGTCAAGGCTCTGGCCTCCTCAGGGTCCTGTGAAGCTAAGCATGGAGGCTGTTAGTAGCTCCTGCCTCCCTCCTCCCTTCTCAGCATCGCCCTTTGCTGCTATTCAGTCCCTAGCTCCCACTCCCTTTCCCGTCTGCTCCCCTTCATCAGATGGGCCTTACAGGCAGAGGGCTCCTAGCTCTGCTGCGAGTGTCAGAATTCCAGAGTTCGCATGCAAATTGTTACTGGGTTCACATGGTATGTTCTGTATTAGTTGTGTGCAGTGAGCGAGCTTGCCCTGCCCTATCTCCCATTGTCCGTGGTTCTGGTCCTGTGCCTTCTTACCAGTTAGACTGAGCACCTGGAGGGCAGAGGCCGTAGCAAACGTGTTTTTAGAGCCTCCAGTGTTCAGCACTGTGCCTCCTACTTAAGAGCTTACTTGAGGGCTTGTCTCTTGGTTCCTTACCTGCCCTCCGGCCCCCAAGTCCTGCTGGAACTTCTCTGTAGCCCTTTGCTGACCCCAAGTCTCCCAACTCAGACCTCTTGTGAAGCTTGGATTCTAGCTGCTGGTTTTCTCCAGTTTTCTTTTGGTTGATCTTTCACTTCATTGGCTGCAGGATGGCCACCCTTCAGAAGGCTTTTTGACAACCCCATGTCTGGTTGAAGTCTATTACTGCACTTTAATAGAGCTGGCATTCACTTGCTATTTAGAGGGCTTAAGGCACCTCTGAGTAGAAACTAAATATCCTTTCTAAGGTCTGGCAAGGGCTTTTTGTTTTTCTTCGGTATTTTCTGTGGTAATGGTCAACTATAGACTGCACACAACCTTTAAGTCCAAGTCCAGCCTTCCCCAAGTGATTGTGTATTTTGTTATACGTAATTTTGAAGGTAGACCTGTATCAGTTGAGCTGGTTGACCCATTTTAGTAGATTCCCACAAACCACGTTAAACAGTCCATTTAAAGGGGAGTGAAGGGAGGTGTCGGAGTGGTTCAGTTGGTTAAGTGTCTGACTTTGGCTCAGGTCATGATCCCATGGTTCATGGGTTTGAACGGAGTCCACCTGTCCTGTCAACTCGGAGCCTGGGGACTGCTTCAGATTCTGTCTCCTTTTCTCTCTGCCCCTCCCCCACTCCCATCCTCTGTGTGTCTCAAAAAATCTTAAAGGGAAATGTGTGTTCTGATGGGCTTGTCTGCACAAACATTTTGCGTGGTCCTCAGGCAATGAAACCTCAATGCACAAAGTTAACAAGATAGCGTTGCCATGTGTTGTGGGAGGAGCGCAGATCCTGTTCAAGGCATTTGGTGGAGGCAGTGGTCAGGTGGGCTGCGTTGTGGGGAGAGACTTAGTAGTAGTGGGTTGTGAGTTGGCCTTGAATGAACAGGACTTGAAGTGGCATGGTGACTGGAAGGAGGGTGTTCTCAGAGGACCATGGGAGGGTAGTAGGAAGCATGGGAGCAGGGGTGAGCAAGACTGATTTTGGGGTAGTAGCCATAGTAATAACTTCACTCCTGATCATGAGAGAATTCTAGACTTCTAGAAAAGTTGCAAAAATAGCATGGACTTCGTGCATTTTTTCAAATTTCCCTAACGTTAATACCTCACATAAGCACAGTCCAGATACAGTGCATACCTATGAACCTTATTGGAAGTTCATCAGTTTTTCCATTAATCTTTCTCTGGGTCAGGGTCCTTTGTAGGATTTCACATCTTGCTGAGCATTTAGTGCTCCTAATCTCCAATTAGGGACCGTTCCTTGGTTTCTTCTCTTTCATGTCCTTGGCAGTTTGAGTATTGGTATATTATCTTGCAGAATGACCTTCAGTTTGGGCGACTCTGATATATTCTCCTGCTTACATGGGGTTTTTGAATTTTTGCTAAGATTATATCAGAAGTGATGGGGCTTAGTGCAGCATTTCAGGAGATGTGGGATATCCTTGTGTCCCATTTCTGATGGTATCACTTTGATTCCCTGGTTAGAGTGATGTCTATCAGTTTCCTTCTATTGAGAGGGATTTACATACTGAGATGTATTGCTTGGTATGCCTGTCTTGTTTTTTAGCCACTTTGGGATTATTGAGCCTAGAACTCCACAAATGTTTGTGAGCAAGGGCAGGAAGAGAGTCAAATATGACCTTGAAGTTTATGACTTGATGTTAGAGAGACCATGAGCAGTAGGGGGAGGGGCAGAGAGGGGGCTGCAGGATCCAGGCTCTGTGCTATCAGCACAGAGCCTGACACTGGGTTCGAACTCCTGAACCATGAGATCATGACCTGAGCTGAAATTGGATGCTTTGTCTACTGAGCCACCCAGGTGCCCATGGAGTAATAATAAATTTAAGTGGAACGTATCTTTGAGAATCTAGAACCTTAGAAGAGAAATGTTAAGATCTGGGGTTCTTACAAATAAAGATGGGTGGAATTTTCTCTAAAGATACAAATATTGGTGTGATTTTTTTTTTTTTTAATATCTGATCATGACCTTGGTGTGGACAGTCCTGGCTTCTGGCCATGATCTTGGTATGGAAGGTTCTGAGTATGCAATTACATGTTAAGCTCTGACAGCTTGGAACAGGTACATTCTGAGCCTTGATTTATCAAACTGGGATGGTACCCATGTCCTAAGACTGTTGGAGGATCATGTGCTCTAAGATGTAAAGTGACTGTGTTGTGCAGTGTCTGGCATGCTGTATGGATGTAGCACCTGTTCAGCTTGTGTCCCCCTTGAGTCACAGTGCTGGGTGGTGGCCTTTTCTCCTAAGCCTTGCCATTCTGCAGGAGCATTGGCCACGAGGGGACTTGATGAGGGAGAAAGGGAAGAATGGTTTCAAATAAGTCTAAGTTGTAGACAACCAAGGCATGGGAATAAAAGGTTCCACTCTCCCACCACCCCTTGGGGAAGGAGCAAAGAGTGGTTTGAAAGAAGTTTTCAACTTAAACTGTGCCTTAGAGTTTTTGAGGGAAATTAAACCTTTCTCACAATGCCCTTTTTTCTGTGGATACGAATGATTATTGAAACAATTCCTACAATGTGGGAGGGGGAAAGGCAAAGGCTCTATCAACCCCATTTCCAGAAACAGCTGCTCTTAGCTAATGTATAGTTTTCAGACCTGCGTGTTTCAGTGGGGGAACTACTGAGCACTTGAAGTGAGGCCGGCCCAAGTGGAGAGGAGCTGGAAGTAGAAAAGAGCTCAGATTTCTAAGACCATACAAAACATCAATGTAAAACAACATTTATACTCTTAGGTCGATGAAATGTTGAAATACTTTGGGTGTATTGGGCTTAAAGCATTTGGCCTATTTTTAACATGGCTACTAGAAAACTTAAGATTCCATGTGTGGTTTGCTCTGTTGCTGTTGTACATCAATAAAACAGTGATGCCTGATACAAGATCTACTTAAAGATGGGATCATGGCATACGTATTACTCCAGATCTTTATGGCCCCCTCCTGTAGCATATAGAAGTAACTATCATTTAATGACTGTACAATACAGCATATTATGGACTTCCCATGATGTTTACTGTTCCAATTTTGACGAACATTGCATTGTTTACAATTTTTTTGGTGTTAAAAACGTTGCAGAATGTTCTTGGAGCCTCTTTCACGTATTTGCTTAGGATATGTTCCTAAAAGTAGAACTACTGGCATGCACGATTAGTCCTCCTCAAGGTGACCAGGAGCTTCCAGAAAAGAAAGGATCTGTTTCTTCAACCCTCGCCAGCACTGGCCATTGTTTTAAGTTTTGTTTTTGTTTAATTTTGAGACAGAATCCTGAGCAGGTGCCATACTGTCAGCACTGAGCCTGATGCACCTGATCTAATGAACCGTGAGATCATGACCTGAGCTGAAATCGGAAGTCAGACGCTTAGCTAAATGAGCTGCCCCTGTGCCACCATTGTTGCTCTTTTTAAACTTCCACCACAGGTTTCATTTTTGACTTAATTTTCACTGGAGGATTGAGCTGCTTCTGCTTAGTGTGCTCATTTGTAGTTTTCCTTATATTAAGTAAGCTTAGAAATAAGTTATAGAAACCATAATTTTCAGGATAAAATCAGATTTTTTTAAAAGGCACATTGGCATTTTCTCCACTTAGAGCTTGCACATTTCTGAGCTCTATAATGGGGTGGGGGGTGGAAAACTAGGATAGCTAACTTATGGAAACCTAACTAACCTTGCAGTAGAGAAAAAAAGAACCCTCATGAACTATTGGTGAAGCCACTGTGGAAAAACCTATGGAAGTTTCTCAAATTACCATGTGATCCAGTCATTCCAGTGCTGGGTATTTACCTAAAGAAAACAAACACTAATTCAGAGTCCTAACTTATGGACTAATTTATGGAGTCTCTTTTGGGCCAGGTGTCTTTTTTTATATCTCCATTTTATTTCCACTTAAAGTTAAAAGTTATTGGTTTCAAGAGTACAACCCAGTGACTCATCACTTACCTAGAACACTCCATGTTCATCCCAATAAGTGCCCTCCTTAATGCCCATTGTCCATTTAGCCCATCCTGCCAACTGTCTCCGCTCCAACCCTGTTTTTTTCCCCTCTGTATGGGAGTCTCTTGTGATTTGCCTTCCTGTTTTTTTCTTCCTTCCCCTATGTTCATCTGTTAAATTTCACGAAGGAGTGAAATCCTATGGTATGTGTCTTTCTCTGACTTCTTTCACTTAGCATAATGCCCTCTAGTTCCATCCACATTGTTGCGAATGGCAAGATCTAATCCTTTTTGATCTCTGGGTAATATTCCCGTGTGTGTGTGTGTGTATGTATCCGTCAATGGACACTTGGGCTCTTTCCATATTGGGCTATTGACAATAGTCTGCTGTAAACATTGGGGTGCATATGCTCTGAATCGGCACTTTTGTATCCTTTGGATAAATACCAGTAGTGCAATTGCTGGGTCGTTGGGTAGTTAATTTTTTGAGGAACCTCCATACGGTTTTCCAGAGTGACTGCACCAGCTTGCATTTTCACCAACAGTGCAAAAGGGTTCTCCCTGTCTCCACGTTCTCTCCAATATGTTGTTTTGAGTTGTTCATTTTAGCCATTCTGACAGGTGTGAGGTGGTACTTCGTTGTGGTTTTGTATTTCTGTAGTGAGTGATGCTGAGCATCTCTTTATGTGTCTGTTAGCCATTTAGATGTCTTTCCTGGAAGAACGTCGGTTAATGCCTTTTGCCCATTTCTTCACTGGATTATTTGTTTGGGTGTTGAGTTTGAGTTCTTCATAGGTTTTGGGTACTAACCCTTTATCTGATCAGTCATTTGCAAATATCTCCCATATACTATACACAAAAATCAACATGGGTGAAGGAGCTAGGTTATTTCTAAGTGCTACGTATTAACTCACTGGTAACTCCTCATAACAAGTGAGGGAGCTGGGCTTACATGACCTGCCTGAAGCTATACTCCTCCTGGGTGGTGGAGTATGACCTTACCCCCAGGTGTCTGGTCAAGGGCTAGCTTCTGCCAACTCGCCTCTACTGCCTTCCACGAGGTTTTGTTTCATTGAGGGTGGGTCTGCAACTTCTGTACAGAAGAGTCAGGCACATGGGTAATTTCTACCTAGCACTGTCCTGCCCCTCCCCCACCCCCCCGCAGTGGCAGAGCATCATCCCCCCCAGAGCCAAAAGGATGGTCTGACTGCAGAAACAAGGCGGATGATCCGACCCTGTAGTTCATTCTTTTAGGAGCTTAGTGCTTTTCTTCCTTTTACTACCACCACCCTCAAACCCATGGGCATCTTGGTGCTTCTTCACACTGTCCCAAATGCAGGCAAGATCATCATTGGCTCTCCTTTGTTTTCATGCTCTCAAAGAAGTTCACATTCTCAAGAGCTAAATGGAACGAAAGATGGGACGCTCAAGCAGTGTAAAACTATAAACTGTAACCGCTTGTTTGCTCCTTTCCAGGCACTTTGTGGCCCCATCTCCCCTCCCCCAACTGCATAGCGGGAGCATGTTCTTACCTACCATGCTTGGTGTCCACTGAACTTTTCATTCTAAGATTGGAGAGCCAAGTCCAAAGCCTTCTCGGTTAGGAGTATGCCCTGCTCACTGTTGGTTGGGCAGTTACTTGCAAACAGAACACTCTTAACTCTCAGGTTGTCCACTTGGCTGTCTCAGACCAGGTGTCTCCTCCAGCATCTGAGGAGAGCAACTTACAGAAAGATAACCAGGACTCAAACCATTTCTACCGTAACTGTAGGTGCTTATCTGGGGCTCTGTCAAAGCACTTTCAGGAGCTGCCTCCAAGTTAGGGGCTTTTTAGGTTGGACACCAGGAGGGAGGTCCTTGTATTGTCTGGATCCTGGCATGGGGAAGCACCGGTAACATATTAACTTGTTGTGGAAATGATCAAGCATGTAGATCTGAGCTCTGAGTTAATGGCTCAGAATGGTCCTCTTAACATGTATTCTACTGGCTCATAAATGACTGCCCTCCTAGGAGTGATTGATATGGGCCTGGTAGGTTTTTCTCTCCTTTGCTGAAGTTTGGGGGAAGGCATGAAGAGGCCCATCAAGAAAAGAAAAGCTAACAATCTTTCTCAGAGTTTCTGTTCTAAAGCTCAAATGTGTTGTGATGTGAAATCCTAAAAGTTAAGAACATCCAGATGCTTTCTGTATGGAGTTCAGAGACTTTCCTTCTGATATCCTGTGTACCACATTCAGGTCCTCTGGCTTAGAGACCAGCCTCCACAAGTAAACATACTGGGCAGTAGAATTCTACTTCCATATGTAATCACGTGGGTACTGGTCCCCTCTGGGGAAGATGAAAAGGTAAACTGCTTGAGCTGGAAAACCATACGAATACTCTATCTACTTGGTGTGCCCTGGCCATTCACTTGGGATTTAATTTAATTTCTCTTTCGGTAACTGGCCACCGGACCCCGGTGCAATCTTGCCAATGATGTGATGCATGCTTACAACGTATTATCTCCTTTTATATGTGGCTAGTATCGTTTAAGGTGCTTTAGAAAAGATTACATGTGGAAGGACACCACTTCTATGAACTTCTGAAATTAGCAAAATGGACTATCTTGAAGGATGAGGAAAGTGTGAGGGGAGGACCACCCCCCCCCCCCCGGGGCGGGGGGCCCCCGGGCATAGAGTGGGAGAAATGGTAGTGGGAAGTTTAGCAGTCTGCTAGATTGCATGGTGAGTTCACAGGCATTTGTTACTGTGCTCCATCAATTACATGTCCCACTGATTCTACTAAAAATAGGATGAGTTACAAAGTCAACTTTATAATAAACCTTTGAGCTAGCTAATCTTGGATTTCTTTTCTTATGCATGTGCAATTGGTGGTTGAGTGTGTATTTTGGCAAGATTGCTCTCATTCAAGATGTAGGTTGAATCTTCTCCCATCCCTCTGTTCCCAAGATGCGATTTTTGCATACTGTAGAAAATCAGTAAATGCTATTGAACTGGTTTAAAGCCTAGCTGTACTCCCCTCCTGTTTCTGGGCCATGTCGCTTTGAGGAAAGGCTTTTTTTTCCCCCCCTTCCTTAAGGACCCACCTTTACTGTAACATGCCCCCTGTCATTTTGGCATGGCTTTTGGCTTAGGATACACAGTGGAAGGCGCATCTGTTGCCTCTGGCACTTGCCTGAACCTAGGAGTGTGGAGCCCATCAGGAGATACTTCAATGTTTTTCTTTGTTACTGTGCCCAAAGGCTTAGCACAAGGTGTGAATGTGGAATAACAGCAAAGTAACATTTGTGGGTATGAATGCTAATATAAAATTGCCTCATTTTTTGGAATATCCTAATCTGTGCACAATGCTGTTAAATTTCTTGCCTTTCCGAAAGTGAGTGCTTTACATTAAACTTCTCTTTTTATTCCCAATTACCTCCTTTAACAGTCTCCGGCAGATCTGAGTAGGGGTGGAGTGGGGGCAAATACTTCTCTCCATCCTTAACGTAAGGTCGAACAAAGCAGATGGCTTTCAGAGAAGCCTCGATGAGTCATGGAAGAAAAATTAGATGCAGTCTGAGTTGTCTTCTCTCACACAGAAAGGGCGATCCTTCATCTTTATCTGAAGATGAATCTTCCCTTAGTTCACTAAGCCGACAAGTGTTCCGGTATCTTCTACCTGCCAGGATAGAGGTCCCGGCCTGTGCATGAGGCAGAGAAGAGCCCATCCCTGCAAAGTAGTCTGTTGACCTTGTGTTCTTCCAATCTGGTGGTTTATCGTATGAATAACCTCTAAGAAAGTATTAGTGCGTTAAAAGGGGATAAATCGCTTTATCTCAGATTTAATCATTCTCAGTTTGCCTACGCTCATTATGGAGGGCTAGTGTCTGTTTATAAAATGAGGAAAATGGTTTCTCAGCCAGAAACCAGTGTTTCTTGGCTTTCTATTTCCTCGATATGCCTTTCGAATTTAGCTTCAAATAGCATGTGTTCTTTTTCTTTTGTATGGTGGTAATCTCTTATGCCTGGGAGATAGGTCTTCCTGGAGATCTGCAAGAGTTCAAAGAACCAGGTTGGTTGAGTGAGGTAGGTGTTTGCTGACCTTCACTCTTGTTACAGACTGAGTGACTTGTAGGCATTGGTGCTGGTTTTGTGGGGCCTCCAATTAGCTGTCCTCAGGAGCTAGACTTTGGATGATCTCCGTGATGGATTGGTGTAGAGCCACCCCGGCTGTCAGGAAAAGACTGATTTGAATGTAGTCCTTCTGGTCTGCTTGATGTAAAATCTAAAGGTTCATCAAATTTTATAGTTACACTGACTTAGTCTCATATATACGTAAAAAGATCTGTATGTTAAGACCAATACAGGGGTGTATAATTGCCTCAAAGTTACAACAAGTATAATAGACCTAATATCTTCGGATGATCAAATGGAAAAAGCCCATTCTACCTGACTTCATAACCTGCTCTTTGAAGCTTCTTTCCTCCAGCTATGCATCAGGCAGGATGTTAGCCACTCAGTATAAGAAAGGGCCGAGTAGCATTATTCGTAATAGTCGAGACAGAAGCAAGGCCATCATGGATGAATGGATGAGCAAAATGTGGAATATCCATACAATGAAGGAGTATTCAGCTTTGAAAGAGATTGATATATGCTATATCTTGGGTGAACCTTGAGGGCATGACCAATGACAAATATCCTAGGAGTCTACTTATGAGGTACCTACAGGAGTCAAATTCAGACAAAGTAGAATAGGGGTTGCAGGAGGGAGGGGACAGTCAAGATCAGAGGTTTCATTGGTACAGAACTTGAGTTTTGCAAGATGAGAAGTTCTAGAGCTGCACGGTGGTTATGGTTGTAGGACAACATGAATGTACTTAATGTTACTGAATTTTACACTTAAAAATAGTGAAGATGGCGAATTTTGTGTTACTGCCCCTAGTTTAACTGTGGCATAAGTGGAACAGGGATGATAGAAGTTAAGAACATAATCTTTAGATTGGCGAAGCTTGGGTTTGAGTACTGGTTCCCCGTTTACCAGCTGTGTGACCTCGGGCAATTGCTCAACCTCTAGGCTTCTAACTGTAAAATGGGTGGGAAGCTAGTACAACCCTCAGATGCCTGCTGATCTAAAAGAACATTTTATATCCTCTCCTAGGAGTTGCTAGGTCTTCTGAGAAGTTGTAGTTCAGTGTGGGGCAACATAAGGGTGAAGTGTGAAGGCTTACGAGGGTGCTGGTTCATTGGCTCTAGTCCGTCTACATGGGCAGGCAGCCTTGGATTGGGTCCTAAACTAGCAAAGCCACCAGTATTGGGGAGGCTCTATGGCTATGTGTGTGTCCCCTTTTTCAGGTGTGGAGAGGGAACAAAAGGAGTCTGAAGGCCTTCGTTTTGAAGGCCACCTGTCCTCTCCACCTTAAAGTACCAGACCTAACTGTTGCATTGCTTAGAATCGTGGGGCTTTGCTCCAGATTGTACTGAGAAGAGGGCCCACCATGGCACACTAAGACACCTGTGTCTGTCTTTAGCCCTTTCTGGCACTGGGCATATCTGGCTTTTGTTGCAAGGATATTTCAAGATGTTGGCTCTGTTCTTAGGAATAGGCTTAGCTGGTCTGAGCATCCCGCCTAATGTGCCAGTGTAGTATTGGGCCAGAAAGATGCCCACGGCCTCTGAGGCTTTTGGGACCAGTGGTGTTTCCTTCCATGCTGATCCCATCAACATGAGTCTGTTACTCTCGGCTTTTTTCTTCTGCCCTTTGCCTCAAGTACCCCTTTCTGAGTTTCCAGTCAGATTGGCTGTAATACCCACAACAGATTGGCGGTTGTTACGGTCACTAATGACACAAGTTCTAAAGCTTTCATAGAAAGTTGCCCCTTGACTGGCTGTTCTTAGGTAGTACACATGGTCCCAGAGGACTTTGGCTCCCCAGGCCCAAGGAGCTTTTAAAGATGGTGGTCACTGGCAACCACATGCTTCCCTCCATCTGTGGGTGCTGCAGGTACTAGAGCCACAGTTCCCTCACTTGGGGTCACTTGGGGTGTAACAAAGCCCCAGAGAGCTGGTGAAAATCCAGATGCTGCATCTCAGTCCTGTAGAATTGGATTTGGGAGAAGAGTCCTGTGCTTGGCTTTCTTGCCAGATCATGCTTCTCTATGGTACTCACATCTTTGAGTTTCTGATTTTACGAATCCCTGCCTTGGATTCTGACTGTGGCTTCCAGATCTAACCTATCAAACCTTAAAGATGGTGCTGGATTATGGGCCTTAACAGCCTATTAGAAGTGGTTTGGTAATCAGTTTTCTTCTTGGATTTCATCTATCTCCTCTACTGAATGTTTTAAGGCCATCCTTCTTCTGTAGTTTCCTCTACTTTCTCCTTTGCTTCACATTCCTTAACCTTAATCCACCCTTCATAAAGGCCCCAGGGATCACCTATTGTTGGTATCCATGAAATCTGACTGGCAGCGTGAAACCAAACCCCACTCAGCAGGCTGTTGGGGTTCTGCAACACTCAGCCAGGTAAAGCGTTCTTCCTGGATGGGGCAGATGTTCTGGGTGTCTGAACTGTGCCCAGTTGTGGTGTGAACCATCTCAGAACTCGGAAACCTCCTTAAATGCTGGCCAGAGAAGGATGTGCCCGGGATGGTAAAGAATCCCCACAGCCTTGGAACTGTAGTCTGTATCCAAAATGATGTAACTGGCTAGGCCATGACGGTTTTCCTCTTTATCTCCCTCTGTAAGTCCACTCGATGCTGGAACTTAAAATGAAGCCTCCTGCGCTTGTGCTTTGAGCATGTCCTTGCTGAGCCAGTCTATGCATCTCAAGTTTTTTTTCTGTTAAATGCTTGTCCAAGGTGGCCATCTTAAATGGTAATTTTTCACATACTGCTTGTTCACCGTGGTGAACAGTGGTTCGTATTTGAGTTAGTTCACGGCACCAAGGTGGGCAAGTTGGTAGTTCACAGTCCTTCTTGAACAGTGTTCTACAGGTGGAAAGTAGCATTGATTCTGCTTCGTGCCAAGTCGAGCCGTGAACTCCATGGTGAGTCTGAAGCCCTATTTTTGCCGAGATGGCAGTTTTTTTTTTTTTTTTTAAGCTCCCTGTGCCGGCCTTGCCCTGGCCCTCACCTGAAATGTCTTCCACTCTTGGTCTCTGTGGGTTGGGCAGTGTTGTATAACAGATGTAGATATTTAAGAATCTTTATCTGGCACAGTGGTCGGCATAAAAGGTGCATAGGAGCTAGTCTTACTGGAAAACTAACAAAGTCCGTAGAATAAGTGCGGAGAATCAAGGAGGCATCTTAAGACCACAGAAAGTGGTGGGTGGGGTTCCTACTCAGTGGCAAGTTGAGGTTCTGGGGTGCTCCTGACTGCTGAAGGAAGTTTGAGAGGAAGTATCCCCCCTTTTGCTCCTTGTCAGTCCCTCAGTGTATCCCTCTGCCTCCAGCTCTGAGGGTTGAGGGTTGGTGCCCCTGTCTAGACCCCTACTTCAGTGGGTGGGGCTGAAGATCAGAATCTCCTCACCTGTGAGCTTTCCAGCCCCAGAGCTGTTTGCTACACTGTGAACTGTGCAAAAGAGCTGCTCTTCTCTCCAGCCTCGGAGGCTCTAAGCCTGGGAGTGGGATGTAGGGTTGACAACTTGAGTGCATAGGGTAGGATAGGGCTGATGTCTGGATGGCATAGCCCTTTAAGACTGGCAACATCAGGGGCACCTGGCTGGCTCAGTGGGTTGAGTGTTTGACTTTGGCGCAGGTCATCTCATGTTCTGTGAGTTCGAGCCCCATGTCTGGCTCTGCTGACAGCTCAGAGCCTGTTTCAGATGGTGTCTCCCTCTCGCTCTCTGCCCCTCCCCTATTTGTGCTCTGTCTCTAAAATATTAAAAAAAAAAAAATTAAAAACTGACAACATCAAAGAAGGATCTAAAATAACGATTCCTAGAAGTTACCATGCCACTTGAAGGCAAAAATGGGAGTATATAAAAACCTAAACAATGGCTATAAGCAGCTATAAGAGTATTGTGCCTTTTTAAAGTTCTTCAAAAAATTTTTTCTAGAGCATAAATACAGTAATACCCAAATTATGAAAATACATCTTCACGAATCTTTTCAGTACTCTCTCCAACGCACTGAGCTGTGCCTTTAATCTGACCATGTAGTCCTTTGTTGAAGGTTATTTTGAGAACAAAGTTAATTTAGCATCAACTTTGCTTTTTTGTAAGATGGCCTTGTTTCCATAAAACGTAACTGTTATAATTGTTTTACTTTTGATGTAATTGTTTTACTGTTGCAGCTTTGTTTTAAATGGGTCATGTGAAGCTTTCAAAGCTCAGTGGTCATAATCTCCCTTAAAGTAACACTTGTTATCCTAAATAAGCATTGGCTATGGTTTGTCTGGTGCTGCACTAACAGGACTGAAGGTGGCTTGAGATACAACCAGGGATACACTGGCAAGAAGCCTGTGCCGTTGACTTTCACCTGGGATGATAAATGACAAGTGTACAATTGTCTTACAGGTACAAAAATTGTTGCAGCCTTTAGAAAAGGATAGTGCTATTGATTTTATGTACTGGAGTAAGATTGCTAACCCATTAACCTCCTTATCTCTATTGCATCAATACTATGCTCTGCAAAAGTGGGACTTCAAAATGGAAGTTTTGCAAAGTTCTTTAGGTGAATTCTGCCCAGGGACTCTTTGGCCATTGTGAAGTGTTGGCCTGGACTGAGGTACAGCTGTGGAGGGGGAGGTTAGATTTGAAGACCCACAGAAAACAGATGCTCTTTGAAGAGAATTAATGGTCCCACGGTCCCACTGTCCCACAGCTTTGGCAAATCTGGCTTCTAGATGGATGTACTTACATGTTGAGAATGCAGCTAGGTGTGCTGTTAAAAGTAATCCCTAGAAACCAACCAACCAAAAATCCCCACAAAAATCTCAGTTCTGTGAGCGATCACCCTGCTTCGTGAGGATATGCTCCATGGTGAGGGTGGGATGAAAGGCGTGAATCTGTTTGCTTAGGCAGTTTGGAGCCTCTTGAAAAGCGAGAGCAACTGTGATGGACAGCATAAAGGATTTTCAGGGGTAATTCTGGTGCTGTATGACTTTTTATTGATTGGGATTGACTCTCCTCCAAGGATAGGATTCCAACTATGTTCTAATGTTGACGACCTACTCCAGGGGATCTCCATAAATGGAGCTCAGCCAGAGGTAGATGTCTGAAAACTCTAGTGTTTGAGGAACAGCTGGGGGATCCAGGGCTTCTAGGCTGGCGAAAAGGAGCTGTTATCCCTGAATACTGCTGGACTTCGTCTCTTTTCGGAGTTTTTCCAAAGATCAGAGTGGTCAACAATGGGTATCTGTTCAGGAAGGCCTATTTGGCTTGGTGTACAGGAGTGCATGGCCACCGAGACCACCCCCTACCTCAACTAGGGGAGATGTGCCACCTTGTGCAGGGATGAAGCCTTTGTCTCTGTAGGTGTTGGAGCAGGCTGGACACCACCCAGCACGGATGATGTAGGGGAGTGCCTCAGAATGAGAGTTTGACCCCTATGACCTAAACTACTTGCCTGCCTGAAAGTTGGCTAGAAAGGGACTATATAGGGAAGGAAAGAAGTGAAAAGGAAGAACTTCAAATAAAGAAGAAATCTATTTTTTTGATTCTACTTATCTGTAAAGTATGCTAAAAGAAACTGATCTACGGATTTTAAGTTTCCACCTCCACTGAATTCTAGTATCTTTCAGGATGAAGGCCTGTATAGGTTGAGTTTAGATGCAGACAGGAAAGGGGTGAGGAAGGAGATAGGAAGGGCTGGCAAGGTAGAGGAGAGGGAAAGCACCAGGTGGGCAGGCATGGTGTGGGCTCTGCGGCTGGGCTGGGGTGGAGCTCTATAGACCCTCTTACACACAATGTTGGGTGGTTCAGCCCTAGAAAAAAAGGCTGCTGCAGTGAAGTGAGATCAAATCCCCTGAGAGCCGGTTGGGCTGTGGTTGGCATTTTTTTTTTTTTTAAGACCTCAGTTCCCCATAATGCTCTGGAAGCTGAACTTAGCTCTATATCAAGTATCTAACTGGTGACAGATCCAAGATGGGGTGATGTCCTGGTGTGGCTGGCTGCCTTCTGATTCCCCCTGCCATCACTCTGCTTGCCACTTGATAGCCCTGGCATGGGCTGTGTCTTTCTAGGAACAGGGTCTGATGTCTGAGATCAGATGCTTTCTGAAGTTGTAACATGTCTATCAGGCAATTCCCTAGCACACTCTGTGAGGCATTTGTATAACCAAATGAAAGAGAAAGACCTTTTCCACTTATGCATGTGAATCCATGTCTAAAAGCATATTACTGTCCTGCCCCAACCCCCTAATTCTAGCCCTTTGGGAAGGGAGTGATGTCCTTGAAGGAACCCACAGTGGGTTGGCTTCTGCTTTTCCCCTTAAAAAAAAAAAATCCGTTTGTTAAAAACGATTGTTCATATCTGTTGCTTTCTAAGTGGCGCACACACATAGCTGTCTTTTTGTTGTTCACAAGTACCCTCTGAAGTAGAGCTAAAGAAGCTGACCCTCCAAATTATCAGGTGATGTGCTCAAACTTCCTCTGCAAGGTGGGCAGATGCTAGGCTGCGGGCAGCAAGGTCACATGGCATCCTGGTGTTGTACCTCACTGGGAACTGAGTGCTGGTGGAGGTGGGGGGAGTACCATGTCCTGCGGATTTGCTGTGGGTGTGTGTTTTCCTGGATACTCCGTAGCTTGTTTGTATCTAAAGGAGTTAAGTTACAGGTCACTATTTGTTACTATGTGTGTCTTTCCAGTTTCTGGTCTGTTAGTATCTTCAGGCTGACTCCACAAAAATGCACACTGACTTGTTCTATATCTAAGTAGCATAGAGGGAGTGGGGTTAATGGAGAGTATGGAGTTCTCTGCTTGGAGACTTAGTTGCATATACAAATCTATCAAGTTTGATTTTTAACACTAACTACCTTGGCCAAGTCCTTGGATCTCTCTAGGCCTCTGTTTCCTCATTTACTGAATGAAGTAGGACCAGGTCTTTTAGGTCCTTCTGTGATTTTGCAAGAGTATCCCTTAATCTGGGTCACAATGTATATGTTTAAAAGAGCAGTGCTGCCTCTTTGGTCTCACTATGTAGGGTGAAACTGTTCAGCCTGAAAGTGTGTACATTTGCCGAAGATTCTACTCGCCATGAAAGATGCTTAGCAGACAAAGATGATATCCCGGTTTCTCCCCACCACCTCCCCATTCCCAATTTAGTTAAGGGCAGCATCAGGGATTTAATCCTAAACCTGGAGTTGAGGGCATCCTCCCTCCATACCCAGTCTATCTGCAAGCACGTTGACTCAACTTGCAAACAGTCCGGATCCTTGCTTCTCCCCTGGCTCACTGCTCCGGTCATCCAGCCTACCCCAGTGTCTGGCTGGATAATGGCAATGGTCTCCTGACTGGCTTTCCTGCTTCTTCCCTGTCTCCTTCCAGTTTCTTCTCCCAGTAGCCAGATGAATCGTAGAAAGTGCTCATTGGACTCCATCATTCCTCTTTTTGAAACCATCTAGCAGCTTCTTTGCTTCTGGAAGAAAATCCAAACCTGTGCTGGGCCTATAGGACCCTACATAATTTGGCTCTTGCCCACTCTTACCGAATAGTATCCTAGTTTTCCTCCCTTGCTGGTCTGTCCATTCTGGCTGCCTCCTTGCTTGTTCATGGAGCTCTGCAGTCGTCTTGCCCCTTTAGTACTTTTGCCCTAGTCCTGCATCCATGTTCTCTTCCGGTCCTGTCCCCCTCCTCTCCGCGCGCCCCCCCCCGCCCCCCGTGGCTGCTGCTCCTCACCCAAGCCTCTGTGGGGTCACCTCCTTGGACACCTTCTCTGCCACCTACTCCGTCTATTCCTCATTCTCTTTGCACTTAGTGTGGTACCTGGCACTTGGTTGTCTGAGCTAGATCCTGGGGTGTATGAGAGCAGCACTTAGCATAGTCTTCCTCAAATCTCGAGTGCCAACAATGTGTGTAGTACATAGATGGTAGTCAAACATTTAGAGCCAAGGAAACTTGAGGGTGTTGGGGTGGCTCAGTCAGTTAGGCGTCTGACTTTGGCTCAGGACATGATCTCGGGATCTGTGGGTTTGAGCCCCACGTCAGGGCTCTGTGCTGACAGCTCAGTCTGGAGCCTGCTTCCGATTCTGTGTCTCCTCCTCTCTGCCCCTCCCCTACTTGTGGTCTGTCTCTCAAAACATTAAGACAAAAGACAAATGAAATTAAAGACTCACCTTATAAAGTTGCAGTTGGCAGACTCCCTTATCTTAGATTTTTAGTAATAGAATGAGGGAGATCTACCCTATCACTGAGTAGGAGAGTCTTGTTAGAGCCTGCCCAGACTTCAGCATGATAGGACTCACTGGATCAGGAACCTACTGGGAATGTCAAGTCCCTAGGCCTGGGCATCAGTGTGCTTTCTCTCCGGTCATCTTGTAAGATGAAATGGTCTGGACTCTGTTCATTCATTCATGTTCACACTCCCATGTTGGGATGCCCTAGCACAGTTCAGCCTTGAGGAACCCAGGCCCCCAGTGGTCATTAGAACAAAGTCCTCTACTGATTGTGTGGACTTAAGCAGCCACTCTGGTTAGATCCCTCTTTTTTTTGGGGGGGGCGCCCCCCGGGCAAATAAGCACTGGGAGGAAGACTTCTGCATTTGCAGAGCTGGTTTTGAATTGGTTATCAGAGGAGGAGACTAGTGGCTCTTTGCCTGTGATCTTTTCAGGTTTGTTTTCAGGGCATGCTAGATGGGACAGTGCTTGGCTCTGCAGTCACGAGGTGGTGACCATTTGTGGTGGCTGGTTCCTTGTTCAGGATCCTCTGCCCCCTCCTCCTAACCTCTTGACAACATCTTCCTGTGCAGCCATGTGTCTTAGGCTGAAACTTGAACTCTCCAGCATTCTAGGCTTCATGGCACATGAACTAGAAATATCCTTCTGTTTATGCCAGCTTGAAGTCTTCTCTAGCCGGAGCATCATGACTGATACGTTATCAGTTGATTACGGCCTTGTGTGACTGACTTTCCTGCTGGCAGAATGTCCACTCCTCTCCTGATACACCTTGAGCTTTTCTGTAGCCATGCTACTTCTATGTGGAATATTCTTCCCCTAAGTTCCTTCTCAAGGCTAAGATTTAGCTTTTTCTGTAAACCCTCCTTGACTACCTCATCCTGGGGGAATCTACTCTTGGTTCTCCGAAGCAGGTACCTTGAGGTCTGTGTTACTTGGTCTTGGCATTTGCTTGTCTGCTCTTACGCCTCTGCTCGTGCCATAGGTCTGCAGTGTTGTTAATTTCTTAGATGATTGCTTAACTTTTTGCATACTTTATCTCCTCAACTCCTCCATGAGGGCAGGGACTGTGCCAAGGGCCCAGCACAGTCTTATGTAATCGGTATTTAGCACTTCCTGATCTGAACAACTGGGCTGCAGGAGGACGGGCAGCCAAGCATTTGAGATGCTGGTATCTCAGAAGCTTTGAAGGGCCTGAAAAATACTGAGGGGATGCTAAGGGGATATAAGGGGAGCCTCAGGGAAGCAGGGATGGGCTCCTCATGGGGAACCATAGTTTACTCAGTGCCCCCCCCCCCCAAATTGCGGTATCTTACCGAAGTATAGTAGAACGTCACACCTAGGATTTTGTCACTGATAAGGTTAAGATACAAAACCCTTCGATCTCCAGGGTCTCTTCCCCCTCCAACATACCCTTTTCCATCTTCTCTTTAATCTCTAACAACCACTAATTGGTTCTGTTTGTAGAATTTCATCAGAATGTTACACATATGGAGTCCTACAGTATGTGACTTTTTCTCACTAAACCTGTTGGAAACTGGCTTCGGTTGTTGCAGGATGATTCTTTATTGCCTTATTTCATGGTGTGGATGTACCACAGTTCGACCGTTTATCTGCTGAAGGACCCACAGGCCGTTTCCAGTTCATGGCTATTAGGAAGAAAGCTGCTGTAAACCTTGGCGTACAGGCTTTTGGGTGAATGTAAATTTTAACTTGGAGAGAAATGCCCAGAAGTGCAGATTCTGGGTTTCTGGGTTCATGTTTAGTTTTTAAGAAACCGCCCAACGTAGGAGTGATCTGGTTTTTCAACTCCTCAGCATTTTGTCATTATTTTTAAAAATAAACTTGTAATTTTAGAACCTTCTCAGATTTACGGAAAAAAATGGTTCTAAAGAGTTCCACATCCCCATTTCTATTAACCTATTAGCGTGCTACACTTGTTACAGTGAAATCCATATTCACACGTTCTTAACGAAAGCTTGCACTCTGCTCCCAGTTCCTTGGTTCTTAGCGTCCTGGATGCTCCTGGTGTAGCTGAGGAGCAGTGATGGGGACATCCTGAGACGTCTCGGGTGCTGTGGTGGGAAGGAGAATCCAGGAAGGGCCCCCCTCATGTGGGCCTTCCGTTAAGAGACACAAAGGGAATGCAGGCATATTCAAGGAAGGGACAGCCCGGTTTCTAAAATGCCAGCTGTCAGAACTGTCCTGAGTCTTCTGGACCTGCAGGCATCTGAAAGGACCTCAATAAATCACCTTGTCACCAGATTTTCCACTTTCTTAGCTGTTGGACAAGTTTGACTTGGCCTTCATCCTGACCTTTGGTGTGCTTTGGTGTTTTGAGGGGAGGCGGGCAAAGGGAGAAGTCGTCCTCTGACGCATTTGGAGTTGAAGCCAGAGGACTGGTCTCCATTGGGCCCTTGCCTTAGGGGTTAGCATTTTAATTAGCCATCTATCAATGCGGTGCTGAATAATGGAGAATTAACAAAAAGCCAAGGCCCCATGTGGTACTTCACAGAAGTACAATATAAATAGCATGGAACCTTGACCTATGAGAAACTTTACAACTTTCTGTAATGATGTGTTGTATTTCTGAGCAGTTGGATAACCTGGACTGGAAGCCCCCAGGGCAGCCGTGGCCTTTATGCTGAATACACAGGTTTCTACACATGATAAAGTGTTTGTGCCTCCCACATGGGGCCCGATGGCAGATGGGCTTGGGTTTTACAGAGATTTGAACATTCAAGTTACATATATAGCTTGAAAAAATGGACAAAAGGACCCGAAGGCATAGGAGATAATCACTTGATGATGGATCATTGCCTGTCTCAGCTGGGAAGGGAGGAGCAAGAGGGCTTCATGTAGGGCAGTGGGTCTTAAACCAGATCTTCAAGTCAATGGGATGTGGGTTGGAGGACAGCAAGGAGGCAGTGTTTACATGAATGTTCATGGGGTAGAATCTGATTGCTAGAGCTATTTCTTGCTGTGACTTTATTCTCCTCTATAGATGGAGTCTCCAGATTGAGGCTGGGACAGTTGGTAAACCTCAGAAGGGGGAGGGTGAATGGGGTGGGAAAGAAACTGATGCCAGGAGTTTCTTACACCCATCACCTATGTGACTTTGGTCTTTTCAGGGGTCAGGAATAATCTCACACGTAAAACAAAACAAAACAAAACCATCCTCTGTACCTGGAGACCTGCAGTGACTCCAGGGAAGGCACCCAATATATTGCTTCAAACAAGAGCTGCTCAGTGAGGTCTTTGAACTTCCAAACGGTGAATGCATACAAGGAGGCAAAAGCCGGGGGAACCTTGTGCAACACACAGCAAGGATTTTCCTAGGGAACTGCAGGAGAGACTTGGGTGTTTGGACAAACAGTCCCAGCTGGGTTGTGCTTTGCCAGGAGGGTAGTTGATGAAAATGCATTGGGGGATTCAGGTAACTTTTAACATGTAGGACTGAAACCCTCAATCTAGTGTGTGTGTTCAAGATTGGCAACTCTTCCCAAGTGAAATAAAAATTGATAACCGAGACTGATAAATGTATACTTGCACTTGGTTTTGCTAAAGATGGAAATGTGGTAGGTCACGCCTGGTGGGGGGAAGCTCTAGTGTACCTCCCTCCTCCCCCAAAGTTATACACTGAGAATGTGAGGGTGACCTGTCACCCCACTGATCTCCACGTTGATTGAGCTGATTTGGTCAGCTAGGAGATGTCCCCTTCCTCACAACTGCACTCAGTGGAGGAGGATCACCTTCCCCAATACAGGACTGTTCTTTGGTGAAGGGAATAGGTGTAGGTGCCCTTCCCTGCTAGACAAGCCCTCAAGGTCCATTTGCAGGAGAACATAGGGTAGTCAAACTTCTAAGACCTACCACCCTCACCCCCAAATTAAAGCTGTGCATTAAGTTCCTATTAGTGATATCTTCGTGGGAGACCCTTACTTAACCTCTTCTGATGAGGAATATTAGGAAATCGAAACTCTGAACCGATGATTTTTCTCTTGGTAGCTGGGGATGGGAAGTAAGAGTTAGAGGGCAATATCTTTGTATACAAAGCTGCTCAATTCCCCGCCCCCCCCCCCCCCCCGCAATGAACTTAACTCTTAGTCACAACAAATTAGAGTAAAATATTTGGAGGATTATATGGCCTATAATTGGGATGTACCAATCTTTTTTTTAACCTGATCTTTAAACAGAAGACATAATTTGCTTGTGCCTATCCTTTCTGTGGCATAACTTAAAGGCCATTTGAGAAAATAATTTGGGCTTCTGTTACTGATCTTCCCCATCAGTTAGGTGAACCCACTATAGGGATTGCTCAAAATGTGTGGCAGGAAGTCCTAAGGCTGGTATGTGTTCTCAGGAAGACAGGAATGGCTTGCTGAGAACTGGCATAGGGTAATGACTCCTCTGGTTAACTGATAGGAGGACAGGGACAAGTCTGAGTTTCTGCATTTTGGAAGAGAACTTTTGATGAAGTGCCCAAACCTTGGGGTGGAAGAGAGCCATCCACTAGCTTTGTAGCTTGAAGGAGCCCTTTAATAACTTCATCAAAGTGGCATTGTCACTGCGTGAACAGACTCCTGTGACAAAGATTCTGGCCCCGGTTTCCCAGCCAGGTAATTTTAAATGTTAAACAGTGGCCTTCTGGTAGATGTTGGTCTCTCTCCTGTGTTGGTCACCAGATAGCTTTCCAGATCTGCAGACTTGCAGCCAACCCCTGCAAGGTGGGGATCATGCTGAGTGCACTAAAGACCCTCCAAAGCCCTGTTAGATAACTGAGCCAGACCCTCCTGATAGAAGGGAAGTTGGAGGACCTCCCCCCCCCCCCACCCTCTCCACAAAGAAACCTATAGCTCATGATGTCAATTCCAAGTCGATTCCCAGTCTTAACACTTCTTTGCTTTGGCTTCAAGAAGGAACATATCTCTGGGTAGAAACTCTGTTAAAAATTGTGTCGACTTCAAGACTTTATTCTCAACCTGTGACTTCATGCCTCCAAATAATGTATATGAATACCTTATCAAGGGGACCTTTCCCTTAAATGGAAGTACTGTTGCATACGGGGCCCCCTCACAGCTGTCAGTCAAGCTGACCCCTGTTCTTTTCAGATCCTCCCTGATAGCAGAGGTGAGGTGTTAGCCATGAGAATGCTGTCATGGGTCAGGATGGGATGTTGGGCTGTAGTTGAAGGGCATCCTACCCATAATGTGGAGATGTAAGCATGTTGGAGGTCTCATTTCACCCTCTGTTTCAGGCCTAAGTAACTACATAACGATCAGGAAAATAGAAGTGTGATGTAAAAGGTGCCCTGGGTTACAAGCTTGTGGGCCAGCTTCTGTGGTCTTGGAGTCCTGTGTGAGTCTCGGGCTACCCTGTCCAAGATGGTCACGGACAACTATCTTGTGGTTTGAGGCAGAAGAGAGACCCTTGGTTTCCTTGAATTTCTTTTTGCCTGGAATGTTGCACCTCCTCGAGCTTGAATTCTTCGGTGATGCTACTGGGGGTAAACCTAGTAGGGCTCTGCTCCTGCCTATGTGGCTAATGTGACTTTCATGGAATTCAGACATGGAAGCAGGGATGTTCAAGGTCTTCTAATCTGTATTTTGGGGATCTCAGAGCAAACTATAGAGTTTGTCACAACTGTGCCACCTCTCTCCTGTTACTGATAGAAGCAAAATAATGGCCCAGAGTCCAGTCCAGCACAGGAGTGTTCTTAGGGGGGTTATGTGTTCATCCTGCTGCAGCTTGAGACCCCCTGGTCTGTGAGAGGTGTCTGGTCCCTGCTGAATGAAGCCATTTGTGCCCAACTAGCTTTTAGGAGATGCTGACTGGACTAGAGGCGGTCTTCTCCAGAAAGTGCTCAGAGTCCTGGCAGAAATGTAGCACAGAGCGGTTCCCTCTGTGTCAGGTGCCAGGGTTGCTGGCGATGCCTGCAGTTCATGAAATACAATAGGATAAACCAAGATTTGTGTCCCAGGAGACTTTTCCCGTTTCTGCCTAGAGCTGCTGCTGGGGGTTCCCCCTGTCCCTTACGTGGACAGGCTGAAAAAGTAAAATGGCCTTGCAGATGAACATGTGCTGGGCTGGCCTTGTGACAGTGGGAAGACCTGCACAAGAACGGCCCCTGTTTACCTGCCTCCTGGGAGAGTGGAGGGCACCCAGAAGAAGACCGTGCTGGGGCCATTCTCTCTACCTGCTTCAAGTTTGACATCGGGAGGGATTCATTTCTACCCGTGATTTTTTTTTTTTCCCCCCTCCCTCTTGGAAAGGAAGGAGGTGTTATGGGGAGAAAAAGAACAAATACAGGCGGGCCTGGTTGGACTTCCTCACCAGAGGTCTCTCTCTACATGAAGTCTTGAATTTGTATCTTGGAAAACAGACAACCTTGGTAGCCATTCATCTCAGAAGATCTGCTGATTGCACTGCGTTCCACGAAGTCATTTTTGTTATTAGCTACAGTTGCATGAACACAAAACAAATCACTGAAATGTAAAACGCGGTTGCCTTAACCAGCTCATGAAAGGTCTCTGCCAAAGGCACTCTACTTCGCCTGGGGATGTTGCTATTAGTACCACAGAACATGAGCAGGAGAGCTGCACTGACAGGACTAGAATGGGTTGGGGTTGGAGGGGAGGGTGGGCGGTCAGCTGGGAGATGCCGAAACGGTCGTCTTCCAGTTGGGCAGTGCTATGCTGATCTCTGGGCTGCGGATGATGCTGCCCCCAAAGGTTGGCACGATGTAGGACTCAAGAGTCTGTAGAGGCACCATGACCTGATCTGATTCTTCAGTATCTGCCCACGGAGGGGATATGTGTAAGAAGTTAATGTGATGTGTTTGAGAGTTCAGGCATGGTCCCAAGCTGGCTTCTAGAATATGCCACAGATTTCCTGACCTTTGCCTCCTTTTGTTGGCTCCACAAAGCTGGGTCTGAGCAGTGTTGCCAATCCTACAGAAAATATGCCCTTAAGATGCAAATGTCTTTTATGGAAGTGCTGATGTTCCCAGTAAAGCTGCACAATTTTTCCAGATTGTTTAACAACATACTAGACTTTCTTCTATCCTTGTGCCATCAAAAACTGGGTGCAAGGATTCCTATTTTGAGTGGTAACATTTCAACTGTATGTTAGCGTTTGGCAGGAACTTGCTTGGGTAGGGAGGTGAGGGGAATGTTCTGAAGGTTATTTTCCTCATGTTGCTGTTGGAGAATGCTAATGTGCAGAAATAAACTTTAGAACCTGACTCAGAAAGAATTTGGGCCATACAAAACAGTTCTAGAAAAAGGCCCTTTCCTGCAAGATCAAAGCCTGATGGAATTTGAGAATGTAGTGAAGGCCCCCTTGTAAGAAGGGTGTAACTTCTCTGCCCTGTATTAGGAATACTGCCATTGAAAGAGTGGCCCATTGGACACCTGCCTTGCATTCTGGCTATGTTGTGTATAGTAATTTCCATAAAACGGAGGGAAAACAAAACCCAAACCGGTTAGTCAAAAGCTGGTGGCCCTACCCTTGATAAGGTTTGTCACCCTCAACTTCCTGAACTGGGGCATAATTGAATTCTTAAAAACCACCCACTCAAAATCTTCGACTGCATCCTGTTTTTCCTCTAGAAACTCTCTCCCTCTGCCTTTGGCTTGGCAGTGGGGCTTGGGCTTCTGCACCTTGATCTGAATTTGTGTTCAGGTCCCCTAGGACACTTGGTCTTCGTCTCCTGGTTGTCCCACAATGAAGATCATCTAGAACTTGATGGTAAGGATGCTTTCTAGGTATCACCCAGGTCCCTGCCTCAGGGGCTGAAAGAAATTGGCATTGGGGCTGCATGTTTGTTCTACAACCTGATGTCTTGAGGGGGAGGTGGAATATGAGTGACTCCTGCTTCTGGAACCCTAGTTCTTATATCCTCTAAATTCCATTGCTATCTATGGTCTTAGTCACATAGTTGAGCTCAGGTGTTGAGGGGAGAGGGGTTTCTTCTTGGTTTAATGTGAGCTTCACAAGAGGGTAACTATGGCTTCCAGTGCTTTGTGCCCAACCCCCAACATTGAGTCCTGTGCTCTTAGAGGGACACAGAAAAACTGAGGGATGTCTTGAAGGAGAAAGGCTGGGATGGTGAGGGAGGCAGGAAACCAGAACATGTGAGACATGGTTGAAATGTTTCAAAGGCTTTTCTTAGAGAAGTGTTCAGATGTGGGTTGATAGTGGACATCCAATGCTCACTCCCAAATACTGTCTTCACATAGTTGAGTTCAATGTTATGAATCAAGAGTTGGGGTGGGGAGAGACGGAAAAGCTAAGGTCACTGAGGATTTACTTCGGGCCAGTCCTTAAGATGTGTGGTTTCCCCTCTGAGGTCACAGCTATGATTGGCTGGTAGGTGAAAGTCTCCAAAAGAGATTCTAGCCCAATCTAAGGACACAATTTTCAGATGCCTGCAGTTGTCCCCTGAGCTGCCCCCATGAGCTACCTCTGCTGGAACTTCTGTGAGGGAGTGTACCTGCTCCATGGCTTGTCCACAGGAATGTATCGAGTTAAAGGACCATCCTTTTCTGAGTTAATCTTTGGGGAGAGATCAAAATATCTATTTTAGAGGATGCTGGTCATGGTCTCAAATATTAACTGGTCTATAGGTTGCTCAAGAGAAAAATGTTGTTGCCCAAGACCTACCTGTAAGGCCCTTTTCCATACTGGGGTCTTATGGCTGTGGCCTCTTACAGAGCTTTCTATGTAGCCCTGCCCCCTGTAGACAGCTGCTAAACATAAAAACTAACACCTCCCATAGAGCAGAATTGAAGCAATCACCCTGGATCGATCCCAAGTTAGGGATGCAGGTGTGCACCCCTAGCAGGTCCTGTTCTACTTCCATGTTTAAGTTGGATGTTCTTGCCTGATCTCTTCCTCCTCTGGAATTGCTGACCTTGGTACATTGTGCTTAACACGTGGCCTGTGAATGTGGGGAGCCCTTCTTGCTCCTGTCCATGCTGTCTTTGGCTGCCTAAATCCCATTCACTTTCTGGCACCCCAAAATCTGGCTTTGTTACATTCGTTCATCTGCTTGCTTGTCCTATTTCTGTGAGGGTGGGTGGGGGCTGAGCAGAGGAGCTCCTGCTGCCTGAAGCTCAGCCTTCAGTAGGGCAGCTGTGTAAACAGCATTGGAATATGCAGTAGAAGGTGAGGGAATGAAGAGGATGCAGGAAGGGTGGCTACCATGGCCTGGGGTATTCTAAACCGTGGACTTGGAAGACTTGAAAAGTAGACAATAGAAAAAGGTTTAGGAGGCATGGAGCAGCATGAAGGCCCAGAGACCAAGGACACTGACTTGTTCTTGGAGTAGAAGATTCTCCTTGGAGGTTACTGAGAGAAGTCTGTGTAGGGGAGATGAGGTGGGAGTCAATGTGATGTGGGCAGGGGAGGAGCCCCTGTGAGCATGAGAAGCTGGTGGTACAATGGTCTGGTGGGCTCGGTGACTGTCTGTCTGGAGGACTGGGTAGGCCCCTTAAGCTCTCAACTTGAGTTTGCTGGGTTAGAAGTTTGGGCACAGGTGTGGCAGGTAATAGACATGGGAAAGCACCTTGGAAATGCCACGGGGTTGGTACATATGGAAGGTTTTCTGTAGGCGTTGAGGTCATTAAACATTAGTCAGGAAGTGAAGGTAAAACCTCCTTTTCTTGGACAGCACGGGGAGGGGGTAAACATGTTGTCCTAGAACTCATGCCTGGTTTCCTAGGAGGCCTTTCCAGAGGTCCAGGGAGAATCTGCCTGGGGTTAGCTGTGGGTTTGGTTAACCGGGTCTGTTGTTTTTGGGTCCCCCCCCCCCCCCCCAGAAGTGACTGACAGCTGTAGACAAACCTGTCTGACTTCTTTGGAGTCAACCAAGGGCAAGGAGTTGAAAGCTGCTTTGTCTCACAGTTGTTAGTCTTCATGCCTGAGAGGAACTGTAGACTGACCAGTGCTTTGTGCACCAGCTCTCCTTTGGAGATGCCTGTTAATAACCATAACCACAGACGTCATGGTGCCATGGTAATGCCAGGTACAGGTCTGTGTCTAACCTGGAAACTTGATGGCAACTCCTATACGTTACCTTTTTTGCCCAGTTGTCAACTATTCAACAAGCTTCTACCTGTGCCAAGGGATTGGTAACCATAGTTTGGTCCTCAGAAGGTCTCAGGGAGATCATGACCGGGCAGGTTTTACACTAGGAGCTGAGGAACTGCCATTCCCACTTGGGTGCTCAGAACTGTGGACTCTGACCCTGGACAAATCATGCCACCTCCCAGGGCTTCGGGACTTTCTCTTGAAAATGAGGCCATTAGACAAGATGATCTTGAGGGCTCTTTCCAGCAACTTCTGTATTAGATAATTCTGACCATGTATGAAGGCCCTATGTAATTGTAAGTACCTGAACAGTACAGATAGTAACAGGAATTCACACAAGGAGAATACAGTTGTGGGCCCTAATGGTCAGAAATGGCTTTGCCAAGAAGGTAGAAAGGGAAAGTCTGAATATATGAAAAAAGGGAGACTCCCCTGCCCAACTGAAGTGTTAGGGGAGGAAAGGGCAGATGTGGTTGAGGATGCTGAAGTGTGCTAATTGGGAGGCCCAGGAATCTTTCCTCCTCCTCTTTTTGTGCTATAAATATTTGAGTATCTAGGATCTGCCAGACACGGTTTCTGTTTTAGACACATGGCCCCAAGAAGACCTTATATAAAACTAATACAACTTGCTTATTGATGTCTTTGACCTCATTACTTGGTGATCCCTATTACCCACTCCTGTTCCCTGGGAAGTGGCTTTTGGTGCCCCTTTCCATCTTAGATATCTTCCCATCCTGGTTTCATCTATGAAAATAGCATTCTATTCAGTCTACAATAGTATAATTTCACCATTACTTAAGGGCTCACTCTATAGCAGGCATTAGGTGTGCATTTGTAAACAAAACAGACCTGGTTTCTGCCCTCAGAGCTTCTGGTCTAGTGGGAAAGACCAACACTAAATCACTACACAGATAAATGGGAGATTATCAGATGGAAAGTTTAGATTTGAGATTGGAATGACCTCTGGGAGAAAGTGAAGGATGAAGTTAGGGGAAAGGGTGTGACTGGAGTTGGGGAGAAAAGTCTGTTTCAAGCAGAAGGAAAAGCCAGTGCAAAGGCCCAGAGGCAGGAAAGAGATTGTAAGGTTGGAAGAAGTATAACAAAGGTCAGAAGTGTTGTAAATAATGAGGGGAGGGGGTGTCTTGAGATGAAAATAGGGAGATGGGCCAGGGTCACATAGGGCCTTTTGGTGAGGTAAGAATTTGGGATCTTATCCTTTAGCTAAAGGAAATCCGTTGTTGCATTTTAAATTTTTTTTTCAACATTTATTTTTGGGACAGAGACCGAGCATGAACGGGAGAGGGGCAGAGAGAGAGAGGGAGACACAGAATTGGAAACAGGCTCCAGGCTCCGAGCCATCAGCCCAGAGCCCGACGCGGGGCTCGAACTCGTGGACCGCGAGATCGTGACCTGGCTGACGTCGGACGCTTAACTGACTGCGCCACCCAGGCGCCCCAGTTGTTGGATTTTAAAGCAAGGAGTGACCTAATGGATTTTAGGCTTAATGATTGTGACTCCGTTGTGAAGAAAGAACAGTTTGGGGGACAGGAGTTGAGGACAGATCAGTTATAGGAGATTGTTGTAGCTTGGGTGAAAGACCACATTCGTTTGGACTCGGAGAGAAGTGCTAGAACTTAGTGATGTGCTGGCAATGGATGGAGGGAGAGGTCTCCGTTAACCCCTGGCTTCTGGCTCTATATCAAAGTGGGAACGCTCTATCCTGATGTTTGATGTGGAGATTCTTTCCTAGAATGTTTCCTACCCATTTCTATACCTACAGAAATAGAGCTAAAGATAGGACTTCGTGCATGTGGCTCTTTGCATCATGAAACCACCGATCTCTCCATGCTTACTCTGTAGATAACGTGTGTTTAGCGTTTTTTTTTTTTTTAAACTAAACACCATGTACTCAGTGGCTGCCGGAGGAATTCTTGAGGTAGTGAAACTACTCTGTATGCTAATACAACAGTGGGCACGAGTTCCCTTCTACTTGCCAGAATCTGAAATGCAGGACACCAGAATGAACCCGCATGTAAACTGTGGACTTGGAGTAATGTGTCCTGGAAGACGGATTCTAAGAAATCCACCACTCTTAAGAGGGCTGTTACTAGTGGGGGGTGCTATGCATGGGGCAGGGGCCATATGGGAACTTGGTGCTTGCCGATCAATTTTTGCTGTAAATCTAAACTCTAGAAATCTATAAAAGTTGGGGGAAAGGGATGGACTATTGAGTATGCACGGATACTAGATGGTCCCCTAGAAGTCGATTTTAAATAAGAATATATTTTAATCCATATTTCTTGAAGGCCACTGCACTGGTCCTCATTAGTTGGGACCTGGTTGAGATTTGACTTCAAGCCAGAACAGTCTGAAGGCTCTGTCCCAGAAAAGGCAGGAGACCTCTCTGGAACCTCCTTGAACAGGACCAGAGCAGGTGCTATTTTCTCGTGATCCTAGAACTGGAAGAGCTTCTAGCTCATGTCTTTGACCTACTAGTATTAAAGGATGTTAACGTTTTTTTATTATTTACTTTTAAGTAATGTCTACACCCAAAGGATGTTAACTTAGAAAAATTTTTAAATTTTCTTATCTACAGAGTGTGAGCAGGGCAGGGGCAGAGAGCGAGAGAGAGGGAGGCACAGAATCCAAAGCAGGCTCCAGGCTCTGAGCTGTCAGCACAGAGCCCAACGTGGGGCTCAAATTTGTGAACCACGAGATCATGACCTGAGCCAAAGTCCTATGCTTAACTGACTGAGCCACCCAGGCGCCCCAGGGGTTAACTTTTAAAAACATCCAACTTGTGTTGAAGGCATCTTTGACACTGTGATCTTTATTTTTGAGTGAGGAAGGGTGTGCCCTCACACGTGTGTGCAAGCAGGTGGGAGGGAGAGAATCCTAAGCAGGCTCCATGCCATCAGCATACAGCCCAATAGGGGGCTCAATCTCTTAAACTGTGAGGTCATGATCTGAACCTAAATCGAAAGCTGCTCAACCGACTGAGGCACCCAGGAGCCCCTCTTCTGTATTTCATAAAGCATTTTGACATCTTAGTTTGTAGTGTTTTTTGAGAAACTGGTAGTTCTCAAAAGCTAGCCAGAAAAATGATTTTGCAGATAAAGACCAGTGCCAAGTCTTACGTGAACACTTTGCTTTTTCCTCTTTTTACATCTGTTCTGGTAGAAACTCCTTGTACTCACAGGGAGTGCTGGGCAAAGCGACTTAATGACCTCTCTGATAGACTTGAGAGCTTTTGAGTCTCATTGGCATGTGGCTCAACTGCCAGAAGGTGGTTAGCAGGGACGTGTGTACAAATGGGAGGAAGATTTTTTTTATCTTTCAAGGATTGCCAAGATATGTAGCTGGTTGAGTATAAGCCCTGTTCTTCTAGTTAATGTTTTTGACAGAACATGTGAGTAGGGGAGGGGCAGAGAGGAGACAGAATCCGAAGGAGGGTCTGTGCTGCCAGCCAGCACTGAAGTGGGACTTGAACCCACGAACCAGGAGATTGTGCCCACTGGAAGTTGGATGCTTAACTGACGGAGCCACCCAGGTACCCTATCCCTGTAGTTCTTTGAAATCTTGCCCTAACATGGGTCTTTTTTTTTTTTTTTTTTTAGATGGTAACAATCTTGGCTAAAGTTTAAATTAAGCTCTATTGAAGAACTGTATTTTAAAGACATAATAAAATGGAAGAAATGACTTGGAGCTGAACCTGAAATGAGGTCTAGTCCCATGTGCCACATGATTGCTTCCTGCCTGGAGTGATGGCAGCTACTGTTCATGGAGCATATTCTGTGCTAGAAACCTAACATACGTTGATCTTTACATTTGGAAAACAGGCTTAACTTTTAGTTCTGGAGGTAGTCTGAGAGTTTAAACCACTAAGTTAAAACTACAGATTAGTCTGTGCTCTATTGCAGAACTTTTCAATTGGCTTCTGCTACCTTTTTAGTTTGTTATAAGCAGAGGTACCTAGAAGGTAGATGGAGTGCTAGGCTTGTAAACCTCAGTCTGCAACATAAGAGCCCATGCCAGGCAGGACTCAAAACTGCCTTGGACAGCTGAGAATCTACCTGATTTCTAAGGGGATTTAGGAGAAGGAAGCTTCAGCACCCTCCCCTGGCCATTCATTCCAGGGTCTTCCAGAGCCCCTGCTGTTGTGCAAAGGTCTTCCTTGTGACTAAGTCTAATCACTCCTGCCTGTGTGTGGCCTGTCCCAATTGCAGGCTTGTTGAACAAGCTAGTGGATTATTAATCCGTATTTTTGCTTGTTAATCCTATTGTAATGTTCTCATGGTACTTCCAGATAATAAGTAAACGTGAACTCAAGTGGTTGCTGTAGACTAGAAACTTAAGGTACTGAGATGATTGAGAACTATTTGCCCAAGCTCTTCAGGCTCCACCTTGACATTGCCACTACCTGCTGCTCCCCAGTCTGCTGGTGGGCTTAGAATTAGCTTTACCAATCAAAGGAAGCATGGTATGGGGCACTGACTGTTAGAATTTTTAAGATGAAAGGAGCCAGAGGTGCCTGGGTGGCTCAGTTGGTTAAGGGTTTGACTTTGACTCAGGTCACGATCTCACCGGTTTGTGAGTTCGAGCCCCACGTTGGGCTCTGTGCTGACAGCTCTGAGCCGGGAGCCTGCTTTGCCCTCTATTTTTCTCTTTGCCCCATCCCCTGCTTGTGCTCTGTCTCTCTCAAAAAATAAAGATTAAAGGAGCCAAACCTAGTATACACAGAGAAGACTCTTGACCTCAGTGTTGTGTGGGCATGGAGTGTCAGAGGTTTCTTGCGGTTGACAACTTTGGTAAGATTTTAATTCACAGAATGGATATGGTAATCTTGGAAAAAAAAAAATTGAAACCATACAGAGATCTCTGAGAAGTGAAAGTCCCCATTCGCTCCTTTCTCAATCCCTCTTCCTTTCAGAGGTCACCCCTGTTCTTTCCTAGGCACATGCCATCTACATACATACAAGTGTGAGGTCTGTTATCTAAATGGGGAGGGCTCTTTGTGAGGTGACCACACAGGTGTAGAGCCCTAGCTGTGACTGGGAAGGGTCCTCTGTGCTCACAGGACCCAGGAGGGCTACCTGCCCTTGTGGTGGTTCACACAGGGGCCTGGGCCTCATGGACTTCCTACTGTATTAGCTGATCACATGAATCCTGACATTAGGAAATTACAGATGGTACTGGAGATGTGCTCTGGGGGCTCCAGAGGGTAAGGACATCGCAGTTTTGGACACCAATTTTACTCCAGTCCCACTCCCAGGCTAATCTAGTCTTAATTTTACAAGGAAGATGAAATCTTTCTCCTGGTTTTAAGGCTGTTGTGCTCATAAATTGCCAGAATATACTCCATCTCCTAGGTGTGTCTTATGTTCTAAGTCCTGTGTTGCTATTAAGATCTCTGTTGGGGTGCCTGGGTGGCTCAGTCGGTTAAGTGTCTGACTTCGGCTCAGATCGTGATCTATTGGCTTGTGAGTTCGAGTCCTGTGTTCAGGCTCTGTGCTAACAGCTCAACCTGGAGCCTGCTTCGGATTCTTTGTCTCCCTCTCTGCCCCTTCCCTGTTCATGCTCTGTCACAAAAATAAACATTAAGGATAAAACTCATTCACAGGATCCCACCTAGCTTGGGAGTCTGTATTTTGAAGTGAGTGCTTGGATATTGTGCCTCACACAAGGCCTCCCTTTAGTCTTCTAGACCTTGACCATGACCGTAACTCTTACTGAAACTAGAGTGAAGTACATATGTGCTGTGCTATCCTATTGGATGTTCTTGTGAAAGACCTAATTGAGAAAAATTACAGCCATGACAGTGAGACAACCACTTGAAATCTGCATGGAGACCCCAGTAGCAGTGACTTTAGTTTATTTTCCTTACGGAAAAATGCAGGAAACCAAATTCTTTGTTGCTGACTGTCCAAGGGTAGAATCCAGAATTCTTGAAGGTCTGAACAAGGGGCATGAGTTACTTTTTGGTATGATCTTTGTTTTTTAGTTTCATCAGAAGAAATCTGTATTCTATCATAGTCTTCCACTCTGTGGGTTTTAAGAACCCTGATGTCAGAGCTAAGGAAACGATGATTTGAGCATTCCTGAGCTCCAACACCTAAATCCTAAAACCTCTTCAGGCTTCCAAAGTCATCTGGGCCTGTGCGTGGCTTTGGAAACAGATGACCTGTCCCTACTTAAGTTCTTACGTGGGGGAGCTTTTGACGTCCAGATCTGTGGTCGATCTCCTATGTGATCAGGATAATGGAGGAGGCTTTAAAGCCCCCTTCCGTGTTTAACGCTTTAGAAATTCTGAAATAAAAATCACCAGGAAATGGTCCTTAGAACCATGTTGAAACGGTACCTTACTTACCGGGATTTTCTGGTTATCTTTCATCTGTCTTAACATTGGAGGGATCCCTTTCATTTCCCAGCCCAGACTCCTCATCCCTGGGTATTCTGTTCGGATTCCATGCAGTAAGTGCTGTCTGTGGGCTAAGCCTTTAAACACCCAGGGAAGGCTCTGGAACCCTGAGGCAGCTTAGGCTGTATGATTAGTCAGGTGGCTTTCATTAACTGTCTGCCACCTCAGCAGGAAACACGGGCTCAGCTGGGACACGGGATGGGCAGACTGCTTGCCACCAAGGCCTGGAAATCGAACTGCTGTATAACTTGTTGGTCTTTACCTGAGGAATTGTGGTCTGGAGAGGATTTCTTTGTTAAGGACTCAGCATTCTTGTTTACATGATTCTCCCTGTGGCCCCAGCTGTCCTAGAGGCAAGGGAGGCTCTGAGCTGGGTGGGTGTCCCCCTGCAGCACAGGTGCTCTGGCTGCTGGATTTGTGCATCCCTGGAACTGAAAGGTAGGGTGAGAAAGCTGGAATCCAGGAGACGGGATAGAGGGTGGACGCTTTGCCAGAGAAAAAGGGCAGGTCACCATGACACCGAGTGATGAGGTCAGAGGGCTGATCACCTTCATGTCACTTGAAAGTAAAGGCGTATATTCCGGTGGCCCCGAACAGTTTTGTGGTCTAATCCAATCCTAGCTATGTCCAGGCTTCTTAACCAATCAGGGTTTTAGAAGAAAAGCCAGTGTAGGTTAGGATTTTACTAGAACAGAGGGTCTTTGCTGCATAGTCATACTAAATTCACATGATCATGCATTGCAGTTTATCGCAGTTTTACAAATGGTGGAGCCTCTATTCACTTATCGTGAAGATCTTAGACTTCACGTACAGTTGTGACAGTGAAAAATAACTAAATCAAATGAAAAAGGAAAACTGAGTCCATGCTCATAAGTCACATTCATGTTCTTTCTGCAAAAAGGAAAAGCCACACGTTAAACACTTAAAGGGTGAACCCATGAGGTGTGTTCAGTGTAATTTGCACATGAAACGGCGGCACTATGGTCACTCAAGATGGAACCTGCATTTAAGACCAAATGACTTGAAAGCCTACTGGTTTCCGGGAAGGCTAATAGAATTTGAAGATGCTATTCTTAGAATCGTGATCTGTAGAATTTAAGAGGGCTGAGATCTAGACCCACTCAGTGATGTCCTCCAGGTGATCCCCTTCTCTAGGTGGTCACGAATTTGGGGAAGAACCCAGTGGTGCCCAGCCCACTGCTCCCAGAAAGAATTCATGATGGGTCATAGTATGATGGAAATTCTTTATTGTGGGAGTAGCAGACTGGCATGCTACCCTGAACTAGGACGTCTTGGTACGTTTATTTTTTTTTTTTTCAAGTGGTCTTCACTGAGTTGGTATGCTGGGTGGGAGGAAGATGAGGGGATTGGAACAAGAAAAAAGCAAAACTTAACCCTGGAGTGAAAAAGGGAGGCAAGGTCTCTGAACCACACTCAGGGGAAGACCGGAAGCTTGTTCTAAGAGATGGTATCCTGCCTCCTGGGGGACAGGGTCAGGCTCCTAAAACCTGGGCTTAAAAAATGAAAAATCTGGGGCATCTGGGTGGCTCAGTGGGTTAAGCATCTGATTGATTTCAGCTCAGACCATGATCTCATGGTTTGTGAGCCTGAGCCCTGCTGACCGTGTGGACTCTGCTTAGGATTCTCTGCCCCTCCCTGCTTGTGCACACTCACTCTCAAATAATTAACCAATACACTGATTATTTTTCTTAACGACCATGAGCTTGCAAGGGGCAGATGCCAGGCCTTGTGTATGCAATATAGTGGAGCATGCCTGAAGCAGAGGTGTGCAGGGGACAGTTGGGTGTAGTTCATGTAGTTTTACCTTTGGTAATGTGCTGTGGCTTCCACTGCCCTATTTCTGTCAATGCTGTTAACTGTTTCTGCCTCTTGTCTTCCTCATGGGATATAGGATCTGGAAACCTAGTTACTGAGCAGCTTAGGATGCATCTCTCTTAATATTTCAGGTTTAAGCATCAGTGCTGAGCATGGTAGAGATGAGAGATGGAATCGGGCCTTTTGATAAGAAGTTTGATACTCGGGGCGCTTGGGTGCTCAGTCAAGCGTCTGACTCTTGATTTTTGGCTTCGGTCATGATCTCACGGTTCATGAGATTTAAGCCCCACCCTTAGGCTCTGCACGGACAGCACGAAGCCTGCTCAGAATTCTCTCCCCCCACCCTTTCTGCCCCTCTCCTCGTGTGTGTGTGTGTGTGGGGGGGGGTGCGGCATGCCCCTTCTCAAACATGAAAAAGCCAAAGAATTTCTGATACTCCGTCCACAAATATGGGATGTATGTGTGAAGTGAAGGGGCCCTGGTGAATGATGTCAGGGAAGGCTTCCTGGAAGAGGTGCCACTTAAAGATGTAGTGGAGAAAGTAACCAGGCAAAGAAGGGAAGGGAATTCTGGGCAGTGGGAATGTTATCTGCAGAAGTGGGAGAAAGCACTGTGTGTTCAGGGACTTAAAAGTGCTCCAGAGGGTCTGGAGTCTGGGAGTAGGGAGCAGCAAATGGTAACCAGGGAGGTAGGGGGAGGTTGATTGGGGCTGGGTTCATGAAAGGCCTTGGGTGCTACCTATGGTGTCCAGATTTTACCTGAAGCAATGGGGAATCTTAATTGGATCTTTAGTTTCATCACTGGAACGGAAGGTCTGTGAGCATGGGAACGAAGTTTGGCTGACAGCTGGTATCTTCAGGGCCTGGGCTGGTGTGTGGCACATAGTGGTTGCTCAGTGAAGACTGTGAACTTCATCAGTGTGGTGTATTAAATCTACCCACGTGTTTCATGGTGGATTGGAGGTGGGAAGTGTTAGGAGCTGCTGGGGTGCTAATCAGGAGATGACTGCGGTAATGGTGACTCAGGAGAGGGCCATAGTGCTCAGAGGAGAAACGTGCCTTGAGAGCCTCTGGGAAGACCTACAGACTCACTGCGGCTGGTGAAGGGAAAGAACGGAGGGTAACTTGGATGCTTTTTGTAGGACAGAACCCTGTGTGGGGCAGATGGAAGGGTGGGGAATTCTATTAGGGACATGTTGGGTTGAAAAACCTGTTGTGGGTGTTGACCTGTGAACCTTTGAACAGGAGTTTTAGAGCCCAAGAAGGCATTCCTGGAAATGGAGACTTTAAAGATTCACTAGGGATCAGGTAGAAATGGAAACCGTGAGCTGTCCGTCCCCTGAATGCAGAGGAGATCAGCTGGGGGCTTCCAATGGAGCCCTCTGAAATAATGATGCTTAAGGCACCCGGAGCAGAGAAGTTATGCAGGGGATGGAGGTTGATAGTTTGTTTAAATTCAAAGGTATAGAATTGTATGAAGTCCTTTCTGCCCCTTCCTTTCTTTCCTCCTACCCTCCCCAGAAGTAGCTGCAGAAACCATTTTGTCCTGTATCCTTCTAACAGGTTTCTGTGCCTAAATAAGGCTAAATATATATATGCATTTCACTTTGACCCAGATGCGTTTGACTTGTATAACATCCCTTTATTTACTAATTTATATCCAAGTTAGTTAGCATATAGTGCAACAATGATTTCAGAAGTAGATTCCTTAATGCCCCTTACCCATTTAGCTCCTCCCCCTCTCCCACCACCCCTCCAGCAACCCTCTGTTCTCCATATTTGAGTCTCTTACGTTTTGTAACCCTGTTTTTATTATTACTTTTGCTTCCCTTCCCTTATGTTTGTCTGTTTTGTCTCTTAAAGCTCTCATGAGTGAAGTCATGTGATAGGTCTAATTTTGCTTAGCGTAATACTCTCGTTCCATCCACACTTCATTGTATATACATACCACATCTTTTTCCATTCATCTGTTGATGGAAATTTTGATATTTTGGCTATTGTTGATAGTGCTGCTATAAACATTGGGGGTGCGTGTGCCCCTTTGAAACAGCACATCTGTATCCCTTGGATAAATATCTAGTGGGGCAATTGCTGGGTTCCAATCTTTAATTTTTTGAGGAACCTCCAGACTGTTTTCCAGAGTGGCTGCACCAGCTTGCATTCCCACCAACAATGCAAAATGTTCCTCTTTCTCATCCTCCTCATCAACATCTGTTGCCCGAGTTGTTAGCCATTCTGACAGGTGTGAGGTGGTATCTCACTGGTTTTGATTTGTATTTCCCAGATGATGAGTGATGAGCATTTTTTCATGTGTTGACTGGCCATCTGGAGGTCTTTGGAGAAGTGTCTATTCGTGTCTTTTGCCCACTTCACTGGATTATTTTTTGGATGTTGAGTTTGATAAGTTTTTAGATTTTGGATACTAACCCTTTATCTGATACGTCGTTTGCAAATATCTTCTCCCATCCTGTCCGTGGTCTTTGGGTTTTGCTGATTGTTTCCTTCACTGTGCACAAACTTCTTATTTTGGTAAAGTCCCAATAGTTCATTTTTGCTTTTGTTTCCCTTGCCTCTGGAGATGTGTTGAGTAAGAAGTTGGTGTGGCCAAGATCAAAGAGTTTTTTTTTGTTTTAACCTGCTTTCTCCTCGAGGATTTTGATGGCTTCCTGTCTTACATTTAGGTCTTTCATCCATTTGGAGTTTATTTTTGTGTATGGTGTAAGAAAGTGGTCCCGATTCATTTTTCTGCATGTCGTGGTCCAGTTTTCCCAGCACCTCTTGAAGAGATTGTCTTTATTCCATTGTATACTCTTTCTTGCTTTGTCAAAGATTAGTTGGCCATATGTTTGTGGGTCCATTTCTGGGTTCTCTAATTCTGTTCCACTGATCTGAATGTCTGTTTTTGTGCCAGTGCCATACTGTCTTGATTACAGCTTTGTCATACAGCTTGATGTCTGGGATTGTGATGCCTCCAGCTTTGGTTTTCCTTTTCAAGATTGCTTTGGCTACTCAGGGTCTTCTCTGGTTCCATACAAATTTTAGGATTGTTTGTTCTAGCTCTGTGAAGAATGCTGGTGTTCTACAGATAGGGATTGCTATAACATCCCTTTGATTAAGCATCTATGATTCATGAAGAACACCTAAGGAGATGCCGTAGAACATAGATGTAGTCTTGGGGCTGAATTAAGATTTAAGAGCTTTTGATGAAAGTGCAGGATTTAAAAACGATTACGCAAAATGGTAAGGGCTACGTTATTTGGTGTTTGTGCTTCTTTACTGAATGTACATGGACACAGGGTGGAGAGCATAGCTATCTGCTTCCTGGTTCCTTCCTACCTGCTGCTAGTGTTTTGGTGTAGGTCTCTTCACTGAGGTTGCCAGGCAAGCCCAGTCTCCTGGCTGCACTGAACCAAAGCTGTCCTGTCCAGAAGCATCAAGGTCCTTGGAGGACAGGCTCCATCCAGGTTGGCTCGTCTCTAGCTATGTGTCTGCCCTGTAGGGAGAGGGTTTTCCAAAGTCGTCCTACCTGACTGGATAAAGACTGTGCTATTCACTGGCTATATGACCTTGTGTAAGTGACTTCACCTCTCTGGGCTTTAGTTCCTATCTGTAAAATGGGCCTGGACTAAGATGTACAGCACAAATACTCTGGGGTAGCTGGCCCATATACTTGCCTAGGGGGTTAGACTGAGTGAAGGTAGAACATGAAAGTCCACTGAAGAGAGACCTTGTTATATGACTTGCTCTCAATAAGTCATATTAAACTGAGATGCTGAAGCCCCCTTTTCCACCTTCTAGGGAAGTGGCCTGGTAACTTGTGGATTGAGAAAGGCTGCCCTTTTAATTTATGAAACAAAAGGTTAAAAAGTGCTTTGAAGTGTATCACTTCTTGGTAAATGGCTTATTCCATCAATGTCCTAGACACCTGTGAAGGCCATTGGTGTGACCAGTTTGCAAGTTTAGCTAGAAGGGGTCGAGTGTCTAAAACACCACCTGAGTAGAAAACCATTTCCTCCCACACCCCCTCCCATAGGCCTCTGTATCTTTCAAATGTCTTTTTTTCCTTGTTTGTAGAAATCTCTTCTGGGACTACCAATGACAAGTTGAATTCCATCCTCGAATGACTTTGGGTTAAACTGGTTGGATAATCTTTTCAGAAATGTCTTTAAAAATGTTTTTTAAAATGGAAAAAATACTTGATGAAAACATTTTTAAAATGGTTTCCATCAGCTTTTTTTAATGTAAATACCTCCGTTTTGGGGGCTGATCCTGAGGGGATTGCTGCTTCTAAAACTTTTAAAGCCACCTGGAAGTAGGTCACTTTGTAGTAATTCTAATTTCTGCATTCTGGTGGGAGCTTCAACTTTCTAAGAAAGACCTGAAAATTCCTGGCAGGAACAGTGTCCTGTTGGGAGGTGTTGAATTGCCATCTTCCCTAGAGTCCCTTTTTCAGGGTACCTAGCAGATGAATCGAAAGTATGTACTGAACACAAATGTGTCCCCAGCATGCTAAAGGATTTGAAGAGGTGTGTAGAAATCTTGCCGGAAACTGTTCCCGGGACCTGGAGTCCCCCAGACTGTGCACGTGAAGTAGGAGGGACGTGGTCGGTCTTCTGAAGGCCTGGGATGGGGGTGGGTGGGTGGTAATTTAGATGAACTGTGTGCATCTACTCAATGCTTTCTGGGTTGTGACAGAGGGTTTCAAGAATTTATAACCCATACAGTCTCTGCAGACCCTTGCTGGTATCTTCACTTGGTTGGAATATCTGAGGTGCTCCCAAGCAGTGCTCGATCATAACTGAAGAATAAATTCATCTTCCTCTTGGGTCTGTTTAGGGCCATTTCTGGGTTTATTAGCTACTATCCTGTACGTATGTAGTTCATGGAGAGCATCTTCTAGGAGCTTTTATTTTCCACTTTGGTCCCGTTTCTGGATGGGAGAGTGAGAAATGAATGTTACAAGGGCCTGAGTTCTCATGACAGCTGTGCCTCTTGTCAGCTTCCTCACTGGAAACCCCAAAGACTTTGGACAAGGTGATGTGGTCTGACTAGAGGGCTGAGTGCCTACTGCGTGCTCAGCCCTAGGCAAGAAAGACCCTTGCGGGAGCAATGAAAGAGCAGAGTGCAGACCAGAGGGAATAAGGTGGCTGCATGGGAAATAGGTTCTCTTCCTCGCACACTAGGCTCTGACTTGATGTTGTATCCTTCCCGTGGTGCCTGTCCAGAAAGGATCTTCCTGTACTTATAGATACCCCTAAGAAGACTTTTGGGGGTTCTCTGGATCTGGTGCTAATATTCTATCTAGAACTCTTTAGGTTTTATTCCCAGCCTTCACTGATCTAGATAAATATTTGTGTAATTAATCATCTCGGATCTTAAGACCCAGAGAGGTCAACCATTCCCAACTCCTCTTTCCAGGGCTGATGTCAGCCAGGTACTGATGGACACCTCCCAATGGCATAAGGCCATGGTTCTGAGCCCATGGAAAATTCACATTGCTACAAGGTGGTTCTACTCCATAATGGAGGGCTTTCTCCTGAGTTCTTCCGGACTCTGCTGCTGCCCTCCTGAGCTAAGGAGAGAATGCCTACTGTATTCTATGTGACTGCTCTTCAGATGTTGTTAGGTAACACAACCTTCTCAAGGCCTCTCCAAGCTAAATAACCATGTCCCATCCTCTGGGCTACTGGTCACTTAACAGACCCTTTATTCTCTTCTCCTTAGGAGTACTTGCTAGTTGGTCAGTGACCTCAATGTATAGTGCTCAGGGCTAGATGCTATTACCATGATGGATTGGGACAAGCAAGATAAAACTAAATAGGTGTTCAAATATTTAAGTTAAAACTGTAATGTAAGTGCCAAATTCCTGTGGGCTGGACAGAAGTCTGAAGAACTGATGTGGTTTTTGTTTAGCTCATGCTGAACTGAGTTGGTAATTTATCAGGAGTTTCTGTAACTCTCTTCCATTCTTGAGAAACTCTCCTAGCCTGTCTTCTGGCGCTGGTCTTCACTATGCTTTCTTAGGACTACAGTGATTGCTGTGCTTGGATGTGGTAAATCCATACACTTGGTTTTGCAGGATAAGGTAAACCTAAGTGGACCTTGTTGCTGTGATCATTAGACCCAGTTTGCTCTTTAAGCTCTTGGAACAGCTCTGGCTATCCTTAAGTTGGAAAGGGCTTTTGGGGTGTGGGACTGTGGTACTCTGGTGCTCCCTGCCAAGCACAGCAGACAGGTGCAACTGAAACATTTAGTTCTGCAGCTCATACCTTCTATTTTGGTTTAAAGGACCAAGCACAGACCCCAAATGGCACAACCCCCCCCCCCCCAAATTTCTCATCAGAACCCTTTTCTCTCCTGTCAGGGACATTAAGAGGCTGCTACATTGTTTGGGAAATAGATGTGGCCGTCATTTGACTGCTCACCAGTGTCTGGTGGTCATCCTCTGGCCCTCTGGTGAAATTGTATTTCTTCCCCTGGTTGAACTTGGGCATGACAATAGGGTTTGGTTTGGCCAATGAGATGTGAGCAGAAGTAATTCGTGATGTTTCAGATGTGTACTTTGCCAAGCTTTTTCTTATCCCCACTATAGTCACCTGGACTATTCAGGTAGGAGCTGTTCCATCAGTCTGAATCCAGATGGGCTGAGGCAGAGCAGAATCCCCAGCCAGCCTGTGATGAACTCCAAGCCAGAAACAAGTGTTCTTTGTATGCCAATAAGATTCTGGGTGGTTTTTGACCATGGCGGAATGTAATCACTCCTGATTGATGGATGTATTTGATTGTCGGGCTTCTTAGGTTAGCTTCCTAAAAGGTAGCTGGGGAATTATTTGGTGTAATTGGAACAAATGAAGTTCTGTGGGTCCTGGAAACACCTATTTCCCATGGAGAAACTGCTTTAAAGAATAAATTGCATGTGGACTTTTTCTTCCTAGACTTCCAATCCCTTGTCACTGCCTCTTCATCACCTTTATTTTTTTTATCTTTATTTTTGAGACCAAGCATGAGCAGGGGGGAGGACCAGAGAAAGGAGGAGACACAGAATCCAAAGCAGGCTTCAGACTCTGAGCTGTCAGTACACCTAACTGAGCCAGCCAGATGCCCCACCTCCTCAGCACCTTTAAAGAGATGTGGTAGAGAAGAATGGGCTGGCTCCAGCTCTGGAAGTCTAACCTTGTATCTTGGCTCTGTATTAATGGGTCAGCATATTCTAATTATGCTGGGCTTAGTCATTTACCTCCTGGGTATTTAAAAAACAAAACACTTAAGGTGCCTGGGTGGCTCAATCGGCTAAGTATCTGACTTCGACTCAGGTCATGATCTTGCAGTTCATGGGTTCGAGCCCCACATTGGGCACTCTGCTGTCAGTGCAGAGCCTCCTTGGGATCCTCTGTCCCTTTCCCTCTCTCTGCCCGTCTCCTCATGTGTGCTCGCATGATTTTGAGTGCTCTTAAACATTAAAACTTTCCTATAAAAAGGTCTGGCCTCCTCACAGGCTATCAGTGTGACTTAGAATAGGAGCTGGCTGTACCTTAGGGTTCGGGTGTGGCCCTGCTGGAAAGATGAACAGTATGCTACATGGTGGGGGCCATGCCCAGAAGGGCTAGAAATGGGGATCAGCCTGGTAGGCAGCTGTGCATTCCATGCTTTTGAAAAGATATGTAGGGTTTTGTTTTGTTTTGTTTTTTAAAGCCCCCAGCACTAACCAGTTTGCAAATACCAGTGGGATGGCCTATCATTCAATTTTGGCCCATCTGCCTGGAGTTAGCCTCAGATCTCACATCCTGCAGGTAAGGGCTCCATCTGCCAAGACTGCCCCCACTTCAGACCCCACTCACAGGTCTTGGTTTGTCACCAGTACTTCTGACTGGGTACCAGGTGGGATTCCCATGATGTCCCCCCTTTGGGTTTGATAATTTGCTAGAAGGGCTCACAGAACTTCAGTAAACTTAGCTGTTGGTTATAAAGGCTATGATCAAGGATGCAGGTGAACAACTGGGTAAAGAGTACAGTCCGGAGGGTCCTGTGTGTAGGAGCTTCTGTGCTCACAGTGGGGCTGTGCCTCCTTTCTGGCACATGGAGGTTCATCAGCCTGGAAGCTCTTCGAACCCTGTGCTTTAAAGGGTTTTATGGAAGCTTCATCTCGGAGGTGCCATTCGACCTCCAGCCACCTGCCTCCCTCTCCCTCTCTGGAGAATGGAAGATGGGGCTGGAATTGCCAAGCTTCTAATCATGGCTTCGTCTTTCTATGTACCAGCCACTACCCGGGATCCCACCAAGAATCCCCTTATTACAGAAACCAGTTTGGCTATTACCCAAGAATTTCAAGGAAATTAGGAACTGTATCAGCACTGCTATGGAAACACAAGAATGTTTTAGGAACCAGAGTCAAAGACCAAATATTGGGTACTAGGGGCAGAAGCCGTTATATATCTTCATGGTAGCCAATCATACTTAATGAGCCCTAGTAACTCTGAATGCTGAGGCTCAGGTGAACTTCCCTGGGTGACCACGTTTGCTAGATACGGTCACATACTGATACCAGGACTGTAGTGCACTGGGTATTGCTCTGAACTCTGCCCATGTCTCTTCCTTTGGCTGATCTTCTTGCGTATGCTTTTCTTGTAAGGAACGGTGAGGATAGTAGCTTTCAGTGAGTTCTGCTAGTACGTTATTGAACCCGAGGACCTGTGAGCTGGAGCTTGCTGGCAGAAGTGAGGGTGGTTGAGTGGACTGTGTACCTTCTGACTGGATAGTTGGCCCTGACTCTTAGCACCAACCCCCTCTCTTTCAAGACTCCCGAGTTCGTTAGATCCCCTTCCTATTTCTCTGCTGAACAGAAAGAAGCTATTTCCATTCCCTTGAAAGGCTGCTTGCTGTTTTGATTATAAATGCGGGAGAGGAAGGACTTAGAATCGTTCTTTGCGGACTTGGAGAATTGCCATTCTGTAGTGGGTGTGAGATTAGACACACTTACGACTCCAGTTCTGTGGAACCATCAACCACGTATGGGAGAGTTTATCTCTATATTGCTCAACAGCCCCAATAACTGGAAACTTCTATCTGCAGTCAATCAAAAATTCCTATGCACTGAGGCATCCCTTCAGTTTTTCTCCTCTGTTCACCTACTTTGGCCCCATGTTCAGGAAGAGTTGCTATCTTCTAGTTTTAAAAAATCACTTGTGGTGTTTTCCTTGGGTATCTTGCAATAGCAAGCAAATGGCCCCTTGTCTTCCCCAAATGGTAACTAACAAAGATAGCCTAGAGCTAGTAGCATAGAGTCATTTTAAATGTTCTGTGCAGACCTGAACATGAAATCTGGGGGTCTCCTCCAATTAGTTTTAAAGAATGACCTAAACGTCACACATAGCAAATAGAAGTGTAAAATTATACATCCAATTTATGTTGATGCCTCTTTGTTAATGGTTACACCGATCAGTTCCCTGTCCCCCACCCCGAGGGTGATTATAACTTTTAAAAATAGAACTTGCTGAATTAAGCTTTCCTAATGAGCTAAAGAATTCATGCTGGTCAACTATGGTGCTTAATAAATTTTGTAAACTGGTTTTGGAAGGAGCTGTAAAGAGAATGGGTTGAGTCCTGGTGGGGGGTGAGTGGTGGATGTGGGAAGGAGCGGCGTGCCTTACACGGAGTCCTCCTGCTTGCCTTGGGGCTGTTGGCTGCATCTTAGGGAATGGAGTGAGGACACTGGCGTATAGATGGTACTAGCCTGGTTCCTCCCTTAAGTTCAAGGCCCTTGTTACTGGTTGTACCTGTGGAGCAGTGTACTAGGCAGTGTGGTTTCTGAAAATGTTGGCACCACAGTCCTTCAAGGGGCTTCCTTCACTCACCTGCGTCTTTTGCGTTGACAGCCTGTGACTTCGTTGTACCCAGATCATGACCATGGAGGAAACCAATGCTGAAAACTCCGAAGCTGAGAGTCTTATTTAAGGGTTTATTTAGAATTTATTAGAATAAGAGTAAAGTTGGAAATCATTTTGATCATACATTTTGAGGTTCCCCTTTGGGAACCTTAAGGAAAGAGCCTATAATCTGCTAGGGCTCAGACCAAGGAATTTTTTTTTTTCTCCAGTTAAGCATCCCTTTCTTTTTTTTTTTTTTTTTCAACGTTTTATTTTATTTTTGGGACAGAGAGACAGAGCATGAACGGGGGAGGGGCAGAGAGAGAGGGAGACACAGAATCGGAAACAGGCTCCAGGCTCTGAGCCATCAGCCCAGAGCCCGACGCGGGGCTCGAACTCACGGACCGCGAGATCGTGACCTGGCTGAAGTCGGACGCTTAACCGACTGCGCCACCCAGGCGCCCCAAGCATCCCTTTCTAGTATGGTTTGGGTCTCTTAATGCACACCATGTGAAGTTGGGAAAGAGTCCTAGCTAGAAGTATCCCTCCAGATGCTGTGCACCCTTGGAACTAGCACTATCTCCAAGAACAACAATCAGATGGTGGGAACACAGGGATGTGGAGAATGGGTTTCCTAAATGCCTGTGGACCTAAGTACTTCCTGTACTCTGGCCTGCCCAAGGTGCTGCTAATTCTTCATGCTAGTGAAACCTTTTCACATTATTCTACACAAGCTGCTTGGGCAGGCTAACTAGAAATTTATATTAGCCTGCACTGACTTACTTTGTTTAGGGGTTGGGAACAGAGTCCTAGGAAAACGGAAATGGGAAGTACCTATTGTGGGTCCAGCCTGGGTGGCCCTTGTCATGTGGATGGAGGCACAAGCCTCCCTGCCCAGGAGACCCTGGACCTTCTTCCTCAGAGTGGACCTCCCAGGCCTATGAGGTTTCATCTCCCGAGGGAAATGGCTGGGCTCTGGTCTAATAAATACAGGGAAATTTTTACCCTATTTCCTGGTGGTTCAGAGGAATAGGTTCTTTTTGCAGTTAGCTGAGGACTTTACTGAAGCACCAAAGTGCTTCATAAACTGTCTTTGGAGGATCTATCACGGAGGCCAGTGAGCATAATTCCACTTTATTTTAAGTTCTTCTGAGGACTCCGGAGTTTAACATTTTAGTGTGGTTTAGCATGGGATTCTGTCAGGGTCTGATGACCTGGCTGGGCCTCTTCTCCCTCTTCTAAATGGAACCAGAGTAGTGCAGCAGTGTATTCTTAAGACATTCTTTAATCTTGTCTTCTCCTGAGCTGCCTGCTCCTGTAGGCCCTGTTGCTGCTTGAAGCAGCATGGGTCATGTTTAGTGCTCCCCTTCCACTGGACAGATTTCACGTGTTCCTTTTTGCCCATAGCTCCTTGCCATGACCAGTTTGTTTCCTGGGTGGGAAAAATGGCAGGAATGCCAAACACTAGTTTTTTTTTTTATGGAAAACTTTGCTTTTAACAGAAGTCACGTTTAGAAATGTACTTTTGTTCTTGTCTCCAGAGGTAACTTATTAATAAACCAATTGACAGAGCTGTGATAGACCTTGGAGATAATCTATCCAACATCCTTATTTCCAGGTGAGAAAACAAAGGCCCAAATGGAGACGGACAGAACAGGACCTTTTCTGTGCCCTTTTGTGCCCTTAGTTTGATGGCATTCCGTTATGCCAGGGCTGACCTGAAGGTGGGTTTTGGGTCTCCATCTTGGTGATGCCTTGCTGTGGTGCGGACATATAGCAGGCCGTGAAGTGTTTTTAAATATGCCCATGGAGTGTGGATTTTCCTTGTTGGTAGTTGGGACTGAGAATCCTCTAGAACTAGAAGTGTATCAGTGGTATGTATACCTGCAAAAGCTTCTGGTTGTTGAACTGCCCTTGTGCAAGCCACGTCTCCCCTGAATTAGCTCATTCAAAAATATTGGAGCCCCTGTTGTGATAAACACCTTACAAGAGGCTGTGAGGGACATAAAGGTAAGAATTGGCCTTTGTCCCAAGGTGTTTTATGTTTTTGGACAGATAAGCTGTTGACACCAATCATTATATGTGTGTGCTTATGGCAGGGCCTTGGAATATTTTGGCAATGGAAGATGGAAAGATCATGGTGGAGTTGCTGGTTAGACGTTTCATGGAACTAATAGTAAAACACTGAATAGCTACTATGTGCTGGGCACTGTACTTAAACCATTATCTCCTTTGATCTTTGCTATGCAATTCATGGTAGGAGGTTGTCTCCTTATTTAAATTAGAATTGAGAGGAGGATACTACTTTCCCAAAGAGCCACTAAGTGGCAAGGTTGAGATTTGAACTCTGATGTCTGAGGCTCTAAGGCCCATATTCCTTTTTTCTGTGCCCTGCCTACTCTGGTTGCACTTGGGCCTGCACCACACCCCCACACCCCCACGGAACTCTGTTTTGAGCTGAGCACATGGAGAACAGGCCAAATTCCTTCTAAGTAGGGGGGACGTCAGCACAAAGGCTTAGCTTGTGTTTGTGCATCCCTTGCTAATAGCCACAACCTCATCTGATCCTTACTGATGTGCATAAATATGAAAATAAGAAAATTGTCCTTCCAGAGTCTGAAGGCAGGTTAGGCAGTAATGTGAGTAGAAGGCTTTCTCATCCCCTGAACTTGGTATTCCAGTCAAAATGGTTACTCTAATTAGCAAGAACAGAGGACAGCTTCTCCATGGACCTGCTGCATGATCTTGGAAACCTCACCTGAGTTAAAATGTCACCCTCTGAAGTTCCTGAATGAGTGGATCTTGTAAAGCTCAGAGTGTTCCAAAGCTCTGTCCCTGAGAAGAATCTTTCCACGTGGACTCAGCAGATCTGCTTTCAGGCTCTGTGGCTCTGGGCAAGTTACTTTGTCTCCTTTCCCCATCAAATGGGATGATGAGCATTATCTGTCTCCTGGGGGGTTTTGTGGGGATGAGAAGATCTGAAAGACACTCTGAATTCTAACCTATTGGACTCTTCAGCTGTTCACAACACATGCATATGTCCATGCACCTGCCACTGTGCAGCACCCCTCCAGGTCTGGACAAAGGGTCTATGTCATGAAATCGTGGTTTCTAACACCCTGACAGCATTGAGGCACTTGAAAGTTTGCTTTTCCAATAGTGGGACTGAGAGTACAAGGAATCTCCCTTAACTTTAACATCCCCACTTAGGTTTAAGAAATAAACAGAAAATTCCCCAAGTCAGCAATTCATAATACATGTACCTCTACTATGGGGGAATGATTGATCCAAACCTAGTGGTTAATTGTGTCAAATTCAGGGGATGGGGTGGCTTTGGGGCAGCCTGGAAATCCCTTTCCTTGGTGGTGGGTTCCAGGCTCTTGAAGGAAAGGTGTGTGTGTGTGTGTGTGTGTGTGTGTGTTTACAAATGGGACTGAAGTCACCTTTAGAATGGATTTCTTTGCAAGGATGGACCTGATCAAGTCTTGTTTTGCGGGATTATCTCTTCTACTTTCACCATTACACAACTGATATTTGAGCTGCTCCTGCACTTAGGTGGGTTCAGAAGACAACCTCCTATTAACTAGTGTGCCTTGAAAAATCTCATCAGGCTTCCTTGAGAGAAGTGAAATTGGGAGGAAATGGGGCCATTTTGACCTCCCCATGGAGTAGAAGAATGAGACTGGGCAGGTGATTTCGGGCCTAGAGGGGCAGGACGTTGCTGCAAACTTGGTCCTGAGGAATAAAGACTGTCCTTCTCTTCTGTCTAGCACAGTGTGTAGATGGAGAGAGGTTGGGGGGAGGGTATTGTCATCTTAGAGGAATGTATATCTTACAATCAAGCCAGCAATTCAAAGCAGCCTTTATAACTGCTGCCAAGAACTTAATTCCAGAGCTCTGGGTCCGTCTCTTAAGTGACTGTCTTATCTCCTGCAAAGAGATCTGGGAGTGAGCTGCTGTAGGCATTGATGAATTGATTCAAGCCATCAAGGGAGATATTAAGGTGGTTGAAGAATAGTCTTTACGTGTGGAGTTTACAGTTGACTTGGGAGACAAAACTCAGCACTATTGACCTTATCGGGGCTGGTGGCTCCACCTCAGCTTGTGCTGCAGCCCCAGGCATGGGAGAGGACGACACTGGGCCAGAGCTAATGGTGCTTGTGCACAGGAAAGCCTGAAAACCCTGGAAACTGCTGCGTTTATTTATCCCTGATTCAGGTTTTTTCCCCCCTAAGTTTTAAAACTCCAGTTAACATACAGTGTAACCTTAGTTTCAGGAGTACAATATAGGGTGAATGACTGGTCTCACTTTGCCAATACTTCAGTCCTTTCAGCTCCAATCCTCTTGAAAGTAACAAAATTCCTAGGTAATGAATGGACATATTTTAGAATTCAAGAGATCAAAAGGAGTGTGGTGATGGGTTTCTCTCCTACCTTTATCTCCAATTAGGCATTTCCTTTCTCTGGAAGCAAGTGGTGTTCCCCACTTGTGGTTTTTAGATATTTTATATCTAAATAAAACATCTACGTGTCTGTATATTTTCCATATATTAAAATACAGATTATATAGGTCTTATATATGGATATTTATGTGGGTGTACAATTGCATGTCTGTATCTTCCTTACCTATTCTTAAAATTCCTTTTTCTCCTGTTTTGAGATGATGGTGACCTACAACATGTAACACGACACGATGGTTTAGGGTATACAGAACGGTTTGATGTCCTTCTTGTATTGTCAAACGACTACCACAGTACTTCACACCTGTCACTTCACATGACTTTTGTAGTGAGGATATTTAAGATCTAGCAACTTTCAAGTACATAATGTGGTATTGTTAACTATAGTTACCATGCTGTACATTAGAGCCTCAGAATAGATTTATTTTATAACCGGAAGTTGGTACCCTTTGACCAACATCTTCCTGTTTGTTCCAACCCCCAGCCCCTGGCAACCATCACTATTTCTAGGAGTTTAGGATTTTTAGATTCCACATGTAAACGATTTGGTATAGATCTTTGACTTCGCTTCAGATTATGCCATCAAGGTCCATCCATATTGTCACAAGTGGCAGTTTCTTTCTCCTGGCTGAATATTCCATTGTGTGTAAACACTACATCTTTATTGTGTCCTCCCTTAATGGACACTTAAGTTTCCATATCTTGGCTATGGTGAATAATGTGATGAATTTGTTGGCATAGAATTGTTCATAGAGCTCTCTTGGAGATCTTGATTTCCTTCCTTTTGAATATACACCCCAAAGTGGATTGCTGGATTTTATGGTAGTTCTATTTTTAGTTTCTTGAACCTGAGTATTGTTTTCCATAATGACTGTACCAATTACCTTGCCCCTGCCAGTGCACAGGGGTTCCTTTTCTTTACATCTTCAGAATATCTCTGGTCTTTTTGAAAAAAAGCCAGTCGTTTTTATGAATGTGACGGGGTATCACATTGTGGTTTTGATTTGCATTTCCCTGATCGTTAATGAGGAGGATCGTTTTTGATGTACCTGTTGGCCATCTGGATGTCATCTTTGGAAAAACGTCTATTCCCTTCTCTGCCCGTTTTAAGTTAAAGTATGGGCTTTCTTCTGTTTTGAGTTATATGAATTCCTCATATTGGATATTGATCCCTTAATAGATGTTCTATATGTATCTTGTCCTACTTCATATGTTACCTTCTCATTTTGTTGCTTGTTTCTCATGTTGTACAGAAGCCTTATAGTTTGATACAGCCTCACTTCCATATTTGCTTCTGTTGTGCTTTTGCTGCCCCATCCAAAAGTTGCTGCCAAAACGAATGTCACAGAACTTTTCTCTCCTGTTTTCTTCTAGGTCTGTGTTTAAGGCTTTTTATGGTTTCAAGTCTGTTTAAAGCTTGAATCCATTGTGAGTTAAATTTTGTGAGTGATGTGATGGGGGTTCATTTTATTCTTTTCCGGGTATCCAGTTTTCCCAATAAAATGGAACAAACTATCCTTTCCCTAATGAGAATTTGCTCCTCTGTCGAATATCAGTTGACTGTACATGGCAAGGATTTATTTCTGGGCTCTGAATTCTCTTGGTCTAAGGGTTGGTTTTTATGCCAGTACTGTAATGCTTTGATTCCTGTAGCATTGTAATATAGTTTGAAATCAAGGGTGTGATGCCTCCAGCTTTGTTCTTAAGATTGCTTTGGCTATTTTGTAGGTCCATCTGAATCTTAGGATTGCTTTCTATTTCTGTGGAAAAATCCCATTGAATTTATGAATCTGTATATTGCTTTGGGTAGCATGGACATGTTTTTTGTTTGACACATTTATTTTTGAGACACTGAGACAGAGCACAGGTAAAGTAAGGTATATCGGACACTTAACTGACTCAGCCCCACTTTCTTTGTGTTTTTTTTTTATTTTTTTTATTTTTGAGAGATTATGAGGGGAAGAAGGGCAGAGAGGGGGGGACAGAGGATCCAAATGGGGCTCCTCACTGACAGCTGTGAGCTTGATGTGGGTCTCGAATTCATGAACTGTGAGATCATGACCTAGCTAAAGTCAGACACTCAACTGACTGAGCCACCCAGGTACCCCTGGGTAGTATGTACCTTGTAACAATAATTGGTCCAATCCAAGGACACGGGATATGTTTACATTTTGTCTTCAGTTTCTTTCATTAGTGTCTTATGGTTTCAAGTGTACAGAACTCCGTATCTTGGTTAAATTTGAATATTTTGTTTTTGATGGTACTAAAAGGATTAAAAAACTTCTCATACTTAAATGTTAATGTAGAGAAACAAATGATTTCTATATGTTGATTTTTATATCCTGCGACTTAATTGAAACTGTTGACTAGTTCTAACAGGTATTTTGGTGGAATCATCAGGATTTTCTACATATAAAATCATTTCATCTGAAAAGACCAATTTACTTTCAGATTTGATTTCTTCTTACCTGATTACTCTGGCTAGATTTTCCACTACATAGTGGAAATACTCCACTATAGTGGAAATAGATTTCCACTATTAAGTTGAATAGCAGTGGTGAGACTGGGCACCCTTGTCTTGTTCCTGGTCTTAGAGGAAAAGCTTCTAGCATTTCACCATGGATTATGTTGTTAGCTACGGGTTTGTTGTACATGGCCTTTATTATGTTGAGGTATGTTCCCTTTGTGCCCCAGTTTGAGAGTTTTTTGTCATGAAAGGTTGTTGGATTTTGTTAAATGCTTTTCTGGATCTGTTAGCTTTTATTTGTATTAATATGCTGTATCACACTTACTGATTTGTATATGTTGGTCCATCCTTGCATCCCAAGGATAAATTTCACTCGATCATGGTATATAATCCTTCTAATATGCTGTTTAGTTTGCTTAGGAGATACACATTTATCTTCAGTGGCAATGTATTGGCCTGTAGTTCTTTCCTAGCATGGTCCTTATGTGACTTTGGTGTCAGGGTGGCTCTGGCCTGCTAAAATTGCTTTGAAACTTGCCTGTCTCTACTTTCACAGAAGACTTTGAGAAGAACTAGCTTTGATTCTTTTTTGAATGTTTGGTAGAATTCACCAGTGAAACTATCTGGTCCTGAGTTTTAGGGGAAGGGTTTTGATAGCTATTGGATTCTCCTTAGTTGCTGTTGGTCTGTTCAGGTTTTTAATTCATGACTCCGTCTTGGGATTTGTAGGTTTTTAGGAACTTAACCATTTGTTTTTGGTTATCTAATTTGTTGGCATATAATTGTTCACAGTACTCTTTTATCCTCTGTATTTTTGTGGTATCACTTGTAATGTTTCCTCTTGTTTCATTTGTGTCTTTTTCCTGAATAGAGCTAAAAGCTTGTCCATATTTTATCCCCCAAAAAACCCAGCACTTAGTTTCATGTTTCCTATTCTTTTTTAATCTGCTCTGATCTTTTTCTTCTAGCTCTGGCTTAATTTTTTTTTATTTTTAGGTTTATTTTGAGAGAGTGCATGAGTTGGGGTGGAGGGCTGGAGAGAATCCCAAGGTCCCATGCCCGTATGGGGGGGGTTCAATCTCCTGAACTGTGAGATCATGACTTGAGCCAAGATCAGGAGTCAGATGCTTAACACTGAGCCACCCAGGTGCCCCTGGCTTCATTCTTTTTTTTCTAGTTCCTTGAGATAGAAAGTTGAGAACTCTTTTCCTAATGTAGATGTGTATTGCTATGAACTTGTTGCTTGGAACTGCCTTTGGTGCATTTCATTCCTTTTGGTATGTTTCCATTTTTATTTGAGGATGTTGTTTGATTTCCCTTTTGGTATCTTCTTTGATCTATGGTAGTTGAGGATTGTTTAATCACTTTTTCATTTTCTGGTTTTCCTCCTATTGGTAACGACTAGTTTCATACAATCATGTTTGAGAAAGATATTTGGCATGATTAGTCTTACCTGTCCTGGAGAATGTTCTGTAAGCGGTTGACAACGTGTATTTTGTTGGACAGGACGTTCTGTATGTGTTAGGCTATTTTGTCCAAAATACAGTTTAAGTTTAAACTGTGAGTGGTTTTTTGTTGTGGTGGTGGGTGTTTTTTTGGTTGGATGCTCTATCCGTTGTTGAAGGTAGGTATTAAAGTCCTGTGTTACTATTAAGGTATTTTTTGTTCAGATCTGTTGGTATTTGCTTAACATATTTAGGTGTTTTAGTGTTGGATGTAATTGACCTTTGTCATTATATAATGTCCATCTTGATATCATTACAACTTATGAGTTAGTCTATTTTGTCTGATCAAAGAATAGCTACCCATGCTTTCTTTTGTGTTCCATTTGCATGGAATAGCTTTTCCATCTCCTCACTTAGAGCATATATGTGTTCATAAAGCTGAGAGGACTTTCTTGTATGTAACATACAATTATGTAATGGGTGCTTTTTAAAAAAACAAAAAGAAAAAACCCCCCCAAAAAACCCAGGCATCATATGCCTTGGTATCAGACAATTTAACGTGCTTACATTTAAAGTAACTATTGATATAGGCAAGGACTCACTAGTACCATCTTCCTGCTTTTGAGGTGTATGGTTTCTTTCTTTCTCTCCTGCTTTTCTTTTTAGAATTGATGATTTTCCATGGGGGGGGTATGCTTTCTCTGTATTTTCTTGGTATCTGCTCTAGGATTTTGCTTTATGGTTACCATAAACCTTACATAAAACACCTACTGATGCTGATACCCACTTGATTACATACAAAAACTTTACCTTTCTACTCCCTTTTTTGTGTTGCCAAAAAATATACTTTTTTATATTGTATATTAGTATTGAAAGTTTTATATTGTATATTAACAAATTATAGCTTGTTATTTTAGTACCTTTTTCCCTCCACCTTTTTAGTAGAGTTGACACACTAATGACTGTATTAAAGTATTCTTAAATTTGTCTGCTTTACCAGGGTGGTGTATATTTTCATGTTAGTAATTAGAATCCTTTCATTTGAGCTTGAGTAACTTATTTCAGTGTTTAGTATAAGGCAGGTCTAGTGGTAATGAACTGTTTCTCCAACATCTTCATTTCTGAAGGATAACTTTGCTGACTAAAGTATTCTTTGCTGACTGCTGGAGTACTTTAAAATCTATCCTCCTCTTTACTGGCTTATAAGGTTTCTACTGAGAAATTTTCTGATGGTATGGTAATTCCCTTGTAAAGTCATAAGCTTTGTTTCTCTTGTTGATCTTAACATTTGCCTTTGAGTTTTTACAGTTTTATTACAGTGTGTATTGGAGAAGATCCTGGTGAGTTGAATTTGGAAAACTAAGCTTCATGAACTTGGATGTCCGGGTTACTTTCCAGATTTGGAAGTTATCAGCCATTCTCCCTCTCTCTCTCTTTAAAAATGCTTGAGAGAGCATGTGTATGCACACATTAGAGGGGGAGGGGAGGAGAAAGAGGCAGAGAGAATCTCCAGCAGGCCCCATGCCGTTAGTGTGGAGTCTGACATGGGGCTCGAACTTGGGAACTGTGAGATCATGACCTGAGCTGAAATCAAGGTCAGACACTTACCTGACTGAACCACCTAGGTGCCCTTCAGTCATTATCTCTTTAAGTACACTTTCTGCCTCCCTCCTCCTCTTTTCCCCCTGGGACTGGAGTGTTTTAGATGGCTTCCCTTGATGGTATCTAGCCAGTTCAGAGGCTTTCTTCACCCTTTTTTATTCTTTATTTTTTTTTACTCCTGATTATTTCTTCTGCTTAATCCACTCTGATGTTTCTGCTCTCCATTGCACTTGTCATTTCATTCATTTTATTCTTAACCTCCAGAATTTTTTTTTGGTTCTTTGTGATTTCTATCTTTGTTAAATGTCTCATTTTTATGTATTGATTTCCTGATGTCACTTCTTTCTCTGTTTTGGAGCCCTGTGAGCATTTTTAAATCCACTGTTTTGAATTCTTTATCTGGTAAACTATAGATTTGTGTCTTTGGGGTTGGTTACTGTAAGATTATCTTTGGCTGGTGTCCTGTTTCTTAGAATTTTTATTAATATTATGTTGTTTGAAATTTTAAGTTGCTGTCTTGGCATTTGAAGTAGCAGTCACCACCTTTTGTCTTTACTGATTTCCAGAGACCAATACCTTCCATCAGCCCTGCTAGGGATTGAGGCTTTTTTCAGATCTATGGATACATGTGGAAAAATATGGATATATTTTTTTCTCTCCTGGCCAAATTCTTAAGCTTGTACACCTTCTCTCTGTCCTGCAATACACCAGTATGGGGCAGATGTTTTCCTTTTTGTGTTCTCATGGGTTGTGTTAGAGTTCATGTTTGTGGTCTGTCTCTGGCTTGCAGATTCTGGCTGGTTCACAGACTGTGCTAGGTAGCCATCTGCTAAAACTTGCTCTCACTGCCACTGGTAGTACCCCTGGAGCTAGCCATGGGGTGGAGGTGTGTATGGGCCAGGAGTGCTGGGGGGTGCCTATAGGCCAGGTGGAATCTACAGGTGGTGTCCCCAGCAACTTGTGATTGGGCTTCTGTGATAAAGCTTCCATTAGACTCCCCAAACGTGCTCAATTGAGAGGAATGGTCTGTGTTCTCCAGGGGCTTCTGGGCTGCAGCCAGTTCATAGGCTAGGATCCGCAGCCCCAGGACCAAGGTTCCCTGATGTGTGGGTGGGTGAGACCCCTCCAGGGTCCCTTGGTATATGATGCTGGATCCCACAGCTCCTTGAAAGGTACTTTTGTCCATGGATGGGTGCCACATGGGATGGGGATAGGACAGGGTGATGACTTAGTCATCTTCTAGCACTCTTCCCCCTTTTTCTTTTATCCCCCCACCCTGTCCTTTATACATGGTAGCTAAACCTACTCCTATGCACTCTTCTGTAACAACATAGCTTGAAGATCATTCCCTTTTGTTGTTTAAAGAATTTGTTTTCATGGCTACATGGCTGTTATCCCTAGATGTGTGTAGGATCACCTGAGAGCTAGTAGAGGACCAGGAGACTCCAGCTTCTTGAATCAGGACACAGCCTAGACCTTTTGACCACCTTGCCCAGAGATTCTAATAAGGCCCAGAGCAGAGAGCTGCTGCCCTGTGGCCAGGAGAGTCCTGTCCTATGGCTCTGCTGTATATATTTACCCAGGCCCTGCTAATGGAATGTTTTTGGAGTTAGAGTTTGGGATACCCAGGCAGTGGTGGGGAAGGCCGGAGCTAGGTGTTCTTAGCTTTTCTTGGTTTTGGGAAGCAGAGAAGTCTCCACCCATTCCTCAGGAGTTTCTATGGTTGTGTTTGCACCTGCCTTTGCTTCGGTGTCCTGTGTCTCAGGTCCACAGCCTGTGCATCTTGTCTGTCTTGCCTCTTTCCACCTCTCATTCCATTTCTGTCCTTTTCTTCAGCCCATCCTTTCTAAGCCAGGTCAGTCATGCTTCCTGAACTGTCATTCCCAGGGTAGTGTTCAGATGGAATTGTTGAACTTCCCCAGATGGGTTCTTCTGTGTGGCTGTAGGAAGTAGAAAATAGAAAAAGGAATAATGTTTAAGAAGTACGTGAAGCTTTGGGAACATGCTTGAATGCAGACGTATCCGGGGATGTCACAGAAGTGGGGCACTTTGTCTTTTTGAGCAGCTATTCCAGGTTGACGTCTGGGTGTGACGACAGGCAGGTTAATGTTCCTCACATCTCCCTGCAGCTCCAGGGGCACTCCTGGCCTTGAGTGGACACTGGGGATACCTCTGTGTGAAGCAATGGGGCAGGCCTGGCATGGGGTATGAAGGAAACACGGTACTCTGTGGTCAAGGAGTTTTAGACTTCAGATCTCAGAAGTCCTTTGGGCATCTCTGAAGACCTTGGGTCTTTGAAGTTTCATTTTTTGGTGAAATGATCCCTTTTCTCTAGCAGCTGATAGGCAATAAGATATTAAAAGATGTTTATAAAATTTACCTGCCTTTCAGGTTTCCCTAGGTAGTTTCTGAATTTCATATCCCTTTTTTAAACACTGGAGCTTAAAACCTAGTGCCTGTTTGCTCTTGCCATCTGCTTGATGGTAACCACCCTAATCTGTTACTAGACCAACTCTGAGCCGGCAGCCCTAGTCCCAAGAACAAAGATGGTAGAGAAAGGGGGCAGTTTGGCATAGGTAGGCATCTTCCTGGATACAATAAATTTTCTTCAGCCTATGGCAGACCGCTATTGACCAGGCTCGTTAGTCTCTGTAAGAGTTAATGACCATAATTAATATTGAACATTAGGAATGAAATCCTATCCCAGTACCTAACCTATATATTAACTTCATATTCAATCTTTACAACTGTGGAAGTTTATCTTTTAGATAATGGGAGACTCAGGCCAGAGAGGTTTAGTAACTTGGATAAAGGCACACAGCTAGGAAGCAGCAGAGCCAGGATTTGAGCCTCAGGCTATATAATCCCTACTCTGTACCCCACAAGCATGTTCTGATGTTCAGTCCTTAAATTCCTGGAAGATCCTCAAAGGACCAGAGCAGACACTGCAGAGAGTGGATGGTGGTTTGGAGGGAGTAATACTCAGTCCTTGATTTTGTTCTTGAAGTGGAGAGGGGAGGTATTGGCATGTTAAGTCGGGAGTAAAAATCGCAAATGTGGTATCTTTGTCAGTGCCCATTGTGGAAGCAGGAGCCCCTTTCAATAAAGAATTCTGCAGATTCTTTGTGGGGGGAAAATGGTGACGATTGGGGGGGGGGGCACTGCAAGTACAAAAGCTAGAAATGTTCTCTTCACAGAAGTTCACAGATATGATTGTGGACTGTGGTTGGTTTGGTATTCAGCCTGCTGAATAATTAGAGTGATTTATAGTTCATGCAGAGTGTGTGTTTGGAAGTCCAGCACTGCTACAAATAATGGAGGGGAGGGCATCCTCCTGCTGTTCTCAAACTTGTGAAATGTCCCATTATCACTTCCTGTCATGGTGACAAATAGGCTTTTGCCCTGATCTCTGTATCCAACTAAATGCTTTCAAACTGCCTGTTGCCCCATAGGTTTTCAAGCTACAAATGCTTTTAAGGCACTGCTCAGCCTACCTTGCTATCCAAGAATAATAATTATGATGATTTAGCTCCAGGGAGTACAAAGCACTGTGCTAAGTGCCATGCAGTATTCAAATGCTTGCGGCCAGGGTCAGAAAGGCTTACTTAGTGGGCGTTTGTAGGAAGTGGAAGGTGGGCAGGGGGCTCAGCACCGATTGCTCTTCCATTGATCGATGCTGGATGTGGTTTAAGACCACTTCCGATAGAGCTTTGGCTGCCTGTCTTACAGTCCTACTGATGTGTTCAAAGATTCCCAGCACAAATTGTGCTTGAGTAGAGTGAAATGTAGCTAACACCTGGAAATGCTAGCCAGGGAGTTAACCCAAGGAGGGTTGGAGTATGAAAATAAAAGATTCTTA
>NW_024412397.1:24940918-25114424 GCF_014898765.1 Herpailurus yagouaroundi
GAGGGAAACAGTTGGAGCATCGCTGAAAAGAAATTGTTCAATCTTGTCTCTCTCACTCTGGGGACTTCGTAATCAGTTGTAAATAATCACATAGGAAACCCTTATTTTTGGTCAGTAGAAATAGTGGGGAACAGGATGTGAGAGTAGAAGGATGCTGGGGCCCACCTTACCTCGATACCAAGGTGGGAAGCAAGGTATTTTCCCTTTTCCCTTAGGGTCCTCTAGGAAGCTACAGGGTAGGAGGTGTGGAGGAGTCAGTGCAGATGTGACTGAACTGAGACCTGCTGGGCCTGGAGAACGAGCATCGTGGGGGAGGTTTAAGGAAAACGGTCAGCTCTCAGGCTTACAATTGAGGTGGGTGATGAGATGAAAAGGGCACGCAGATAGTGGTAAATGCTAAGTTCCCGAGCCAGTGAATCAAAGTTGACCCTGAGGTGCAGGGTGAAGTCTCACTGCTCCATCAATTGATTGGGCTTTAAGGGGTTTGTACTTGTGGCTCAGGGCATGGAGGGTTTGGGATTATATGGGGTAGAAAGGAGAGAGGGTAGATTCTCCTGCCATGAAGGGCTTCCTGAAAATGTTTGGAGTTCATTTGCCGTGATAGCAGAGGAATGACTGTTATCCATGATCCTATTGGAGTTCTTAGAACTGTTCTTGAGCTCCCCTCACTCTTCTTGGCCAGCCAGAGGAAGTTGGAATTCACGGTGAAAATGAAGATCGGGTGGAAAACAGAGCTAGAAGTGGGGTTTTGGGTGGTCTCCCATTATGCTCTGTGTCTATGGCCTCTGTGCCTGAGGAGTTCCACCCTAGGACCCACTTAGAGACGAGGAGGCCGTCTGACAGGGATTCACTGAGACTCCTTGAGCTGGCAGCAACCCTCACCTACAGTGACCCTCACTGAGGGTTGACCTGCTGCTGATTCTTGGAAGCATTTTCCCCTTAAGGGAACTACTTTTAAAAATGTAGAATAAGGGTGCCTTGAGTGGCCCGGTCAGTTGAGCATTTGACTCTTGATCTCGGCACAGGTCATGATCCTCACAATTCAGGAGATTGAGCCCCTTGTCAAGCTCTGCTGGTAGCGCAGAGCCTCCTGGGGGCTTCCTTTCTGCCCTCCTCTCCGCCCTTCCCCAGCATGTGCACATGTGCATTCTCTTTCAAGAATAAAAAAAAAATGCAACAAAGATGTTGACTCTGGAATAGGACATGTTAACTTAGAAACACGAGAGTGACGATTTCAAATCGTGACTTGGAATTCTGTTAATGTTGGAGTTACTTGACCCTAATTCCCTCCTCTTAAAAATGAAGGCGCTAGAGCTGGGGAAGCGGCTTGCCCAAGGTCCCAGAGCTGGTTGAGGCTGGTGCTGAGACGGGAATCAGGCTGGCCTGTGGACCAGATGTTGTCTTCCAACTTTATTGTGGTCCTGCAATGGCTACCATGACTTTGATTCAGGGAGCAATGAGGACTCGAGGAAATGCTCCAGCTCCTCCAGTGGTTACTGGAGGGAGGAGGCCATCCATGCATCACAGGCTGGAGTAGTAAGGAAAACCAAGTCAGCATGAGGGGAGGTGGGCTGAGGCCAGTGGGAGGCTGCAAGAAGATCGTGCCAGGAACAATCCTGTGTGTCCCAGGTGCTTTCTAAAGAGTGGTCCGGTGATTGCCTGTGGGACAAATACGGTAGGAAGGACACCATTGTCCAGGCTGAGCAGTGGGGTGTCCTTTAGAAAAGGACCTAATCAGCTAATACCAGTGTTCTCAATTGGTTGACCATATCATCATGTAACAATAATTTAAGGAATATTTGGATCTTATTAGGGGTCATGGAAAAAATCTCTTTATAATTTTAAGCTTGTGATGGACAACACTGTATGCCTTTCCATCTTCGTGTTTGTCACAGGCAAGTGTAGAAGGCTTGATTTTCACCTCCAGTCCTTGGCATTGGGGATAACTCTGGGTATGCCTGTTACCCAGAGGGGTACAGGGTCACTTCTTTACCCAGGATATTAGATGGTGGTGATGGCATTTCAGATCCTACCCGGTCTGCTAGTAAAAGGAAAGGGGGGGTGGTCATCATACAGGCATGGTGCCTATAACCCCTACAAAGGGTAGCTGTAAACTGGTTTCTCTGACTTCTTCCAGTGCTACTCAAGAGAATTGGATTTTGTTCAATAAGACTGTTTCTGTGTCATCGGCAGCCTGAGTTGTATTATTAAGTGACTTGAGCATTAGGTCTCCCTTTTAGATCTAAGTTTCAATTAACTCCATTCTGTGATCTTGTGTAATGAATAATACTGGCTCACATAGGGCTTTGATGTTTTTAAAGCACCTTGACCTAAATCCTACCATTTGATTCTCACAAAAATCCCTGTGACCAGAGCAGAACATGGCTCTCCTCTGACCCCAAGGATCGAGGGTTGGAGGAGAAGTTTTGCCTCACACTCCACAGCTGGGACGTGATAGGCCCTGAGGCCAGAGCCCAGTGCTTCTGATGGCTGAGCCAGAGCTTTTCCTGCCATGGAACTGCTCAGTGTGGGCGAAATGATGCCTGGAGCTCAAGGCAGCATGGACCAAGGGGCAGAGGAGCCTCCTCATGGCTCAGAAGCCCTAGGGAAGCTACATTCAACCCTTATACAGATGAATTCATTCATGATTCTTGTTAGAGTGGCAAAGCACCTCACAAAACCAGTGGTTTGCATTTATGTGTAGATAATGTCCAGGGAAGGGTTGATGGCATCCTGTACAGATCCTCATCTGTACTACTTGTGAAACTCTTCAAAGCCAGTTAACAAAGTGGGGTGGGGGGGAGTCACTATGTGCTTTCCTGGGACAGGTGAGCCCTCCTAGGCATTCCTGACTTAAAAAATCTGGGGCTCCTGGGTGGCTCAATCAGGTAAGTGTCTAATTCTTGGTTTTGGCTCAGGTCATGATCTCCTGGCTCGTGAGTCTGAGGCCTGTGTTAAGCTCCATGCTGGCAGCACAGAACCTATTTGGGATTCTTTCTCCTCCTCTCTGCCTCTTCCCCTGCCCCCTCCTCCCCCCCACTCGAGTGCTGTCTCTCCCTCCCTCCCTCCCTCCCCCCGCCAAAATAAATGAACTTAAGCACCCTCAGCAGATTGTTTTTATCTCATGACTTCTGTATCCTTGCCCACCAGTTGGGTGGACACTACTGGACTTCATTCCTGTCTCTTCCTAAAGGAGCCTTTGCCATTGGCCAGTAAGACCTTCTGTAGCAGCTGCACAAATGGACTATGTGTGGGCGCACTTACCAGGATAACTTCTCTGCAGCTTGTCTGCACCCCCTCCGCAAGCGCTAAGGATGTTTTCAGGCATAAGCCATCTGACTCCCATCCATCAAATTCTATGGGGCAGCTGGGGAGTTTTCTCCTCTTCCAAAAAAACTTAATTACCAGTCCAAGTGCCTTCTGGCTAATCATTAACCAGCAACACTTTTTACTTTGTCAAATAAGTTCTTAGAAAAAGTCACAAAAGGTTGTGTGTGGGGTTTTTTTTTTTTTGGTCGATGGGACTGATGTATTTTTAATTGTTCTCCCAATGTTCACCAACACTTGTTAATCGGATCACTAGGTAGCTGGCAGCTGATGGCAGCCAGCCTGGCACTCAGCCTTGCTGTGCTTGCACTAGTGTGTTGTGCCTCCCCCCCGGCCCCCCCCCCCCCGGGCCCCAAGTGTGTTCCATGTAGGCTGCTGTGGATGTGCTGAGTGTTCAGGTGGGCTGGGATTCTCTGCTGCTCCTCTCCTGGGGGGTATAAGTGGGGAGGTCATCAAAAAAACTGGTTTTCTTTTTTTCTTTCTGCTGAAAGCACATTCTGTTCATTTTAGGAAACTTGGAAGTCGGGAGACAAAGCCACTTGTGTGACCTTTCTTGTAGGGCAGAGTCTCTTGTCACTGATAGGCTCATCGTTTGCCCTTTAGAAGCAGAAGGTAGAGAATATTAGGCTGTGCTTACTGTCAAAAGGGCACAGATTTGGGAGGCTGACTCCTGCCTGAGTTCAAATCCCAGCTCCACTAGTGATCTGGGGGCAAGTCCCTTCATTTCTTCATGCTTTGACAATTTCCTCTTCTGCAAAATGGAGGCGATGTCTCCCAGGGCTGCATGATTGCAAGGGTGAGTACATGAAGGGCACTAGGAAGTGGTACCGGGCACATAATGAGCTCTCTGAGTGTAGGTGTTATTACTCGCCAATGTTAACCTGCTCCTGGGTCATTTGTCTGCTTTTCCCTAGTGTCAAATGTATTGGAACTTATTTCCTGTCTCCTGTTCCAGCACGTGTCACTTATGGGGTCTGTGTTGCGGTGGTGGTACAGGACAGCATTAATGTAGGGCAGACTCTTGCCAGTGACAGTTCCCTGGAAGGGAAAAGGATGTGATGCCCTGGGTTTTGTGGTGCGTGAGCTGTCATGGATGGACTTGGCAGCCTGTGGGTCTGTAGCCAAGGGGTTCTGAGCACCACTTACAGGAGTTTTCTGTGGAGGTCCTTGCCTCCTCTGGAGTGCTACTCTGGCAGAGCCTCCCCTCCACCCATCCCCATTCATCAGCCTCCACCCCCACCACCAGGGGGTGAGACCTGGCCATTTCCTTCAACTTTGCTGGGTGTTGCCTACCTCCTGATCATGCCTGAGCCGGCTAGGACCTCTCCATCGTGCATCATTAGCGTGGAAAGTAAGGGGGTTTTGAGGCTGATTCATCACTATGACTTAGCAGGTTGTTTTACTGTGACTTTAATTAGGCTCCACGTGTTTTATGGAAGCTGTCCTTTGCAGCTTGGGCGATGAAAAGCCTATTTTTCTAGTGGACTGCAGGCCGATTAGGTACTTTCAGACTTCACACCAAAGCTGTTTGCACTGGTGCCTACCTTCTCATGGGGCCACTCCTGCTTTAGTGTTCTTTAACACTTTATCCTCCTAATCCTTCTGAGGTGAACAACATGATTCTCCATTTCACAGATGGGGAAACGGAGAGGTTAAGTGAGGGACTTAGGAAGTGTTAAACAATCTGATTCTCTGGTGCCGGGATGGGGCTTTCTCCCCAGGCTGTTTGCCCTTTATGTGAGTGCTGTGTTGAACTGTTCCTTTAGCCCTTGACTAAGTCAGAGGGAGTGTTGAGTTCTCCACTGTCACAGGAGCAAGAGGTGGCCCGTTAACCTGCCCCTATGCTGCCATCTCAGACACACCTATCTCTCCAACCTGGACAAGGACAGTGGCCACCTTGCTCCAGCCTTTTCTACTCCTATCCACATCGGATTCCTTTTCTTCCATTCTTGTGTGATTGGCAGGAACACAGGTACCCTATGTGGCTGCTTGCATGGAGGGTCACATTCAGAATCCACCAATGGTCCTTAGATGATCTGGTCTACCTCTTATGCCTCTGTCTCCCCCCCCCCCCCACCCCCCAAAACCACTTGCTCATGGCCTTGTTCATTCATCTGAATGCATCTTTTCATTCTGTTTCTTAGACTTGTAGGAACTAACTTCCCCTTTTCGCTTTGCCAAGCCAATGGTGTAGCGTATTAGTATGTGTTCTCCGGAGAGATGAAAACTGGGAGAGAGGGAGTGCGTGTGTGTGCGCGTGCGCACGGGTTGGGGGCAGGGGGGGTAACTAGCTCATGGGATTATGGAGGCTAAGCAGTCTCCCAATTTTCTATCTGTAAGCTGGAGACCTGGGAAAGCTCCTGGGTAGTTCCAGTCAGGGTACAAAGGCCTGAGGACTGGGATTGCCAATGGAGTAAGTTACAGACCAAAAGCTAACAAATTTGAGGCCTGGGAGGAGGCACAGTTTCAATTTCAACTGAAGGGCAGGGAAAAACCGATGTCCCAGCCTGCAGGCCAGCAGAAGAAGTGCTCTTCTGGAGCCTTTTTATTCTGTTCAGGCCTTCAGCTGATGGAACGAGGCCCATCCACATCAGGGAGAGCAAATCTACCTTACTGTGTCTGCCATTGGAATGTTAATCTCACTCAGCAGCATCCTCAGACCCAGCAGAATAATGTTGACCAAACATCTGGGCACTTCTGTGGTCTAGTAAAGTTGGCACGTAACATTAACTAGCACAGGTAGAAATCTTTAAAGCCCCATTTAGGGGCTCTTCATCGTTGTGGGATTGAACCCCACATCAAGCTCCATGCTGAGTGTGGAGCCTGGTTAAGATTCATTCCCCCCCCACCTTTGCTGCTCGTGTTTTCTCTCAAAAAAACCAAAACAAAACAAAAACAAACTTAAAAACCCTATTTAAATCCCATTTGCTCTGCAGTGCTTTTCCTGACTACATCACCTCCCTTGCAACTTGGCTTAGCTGGATTCTTCTTCAACTCGGTTGCCCCACCAGAGCTCAGCATTTAGTGGCCCTGTTCTGCATTGTTCTCCAACTATTTTTGCTGGGTATCTCTTATCTCCTCCACTAGGTTTGAAGGACAGATACCATACATAACTTGTAATCTTTCCCCTTCCCCATGGGATAGAGTGCTAGATCAAGAAAAGCTTCTCTTAGCTCAGTTTCTCAATGGATAAAAGGATGCTGAACTTGGCTCCTGGGGTTTTATAGACCAAGGGCAATGGGTTTGGAGAACCTGGGGTCTTCTTCCTACAGGTAGCCAGAGAAGGGGGGTAGCCAGGATTTAGTGTATAGTGGGTGCCCAAGTATTGCTGAGATGTTTGACTTTTTTTTTTATAATTCAACTTTATTTTTTAAGATTTCTATCCAAATTAGTATAGAGTGAAGCAATGATTTCAGGAGTAAATTCCTTAATGCCCCTTACCCATTTAGCCCATCCCCCCCTCCCACAACCCCTTCAGCAACCCTCAGTTCTCCATATTTGAATCTCTTTTGTCCCCTTGCCTGTTTTTATATTATTTTTGCTTCCCTTCCCTTAGGTTCATCTGTTTTGTGAGATTGCTTGACATTTTAATTGAATGGTTTTGGATTGTTGTAGGTTCTATGGCATGGTGGGGTGGTGGGGTGGGGGGAGGAGTAGTGGACTCCAACTAGCCATGTAACCTCAAGCAACTTGCTCTCTGGCTTTACCACATTTCCTGTTTAATGGAGATAGTTGCTTTTGCCCTACCTGCCTCTTGGGTCTTGTGAAGGTAGAATTAAGGTAATAATAGCTAACTTTATTTTTATATGACAGGCACTGTTCTTAAAACACTTCCCATATGTCAACTTACTTGATTTCATATAGCCCTTGCAAGTATGTATTTTCTAATTTGGCGACTGAGGTTCAGAGAGCCTTAATTCATTCAGGGTGACAAAGCCAGAGAATAGCCGGGCCTGGGGTTCCAACTCAGGGAGTCTGGCTCTCAGTGCACACTCTTAACAAGAGTGTGCTGTAAGATTGTGGGGAAGGGTATTGGAAGCTTGGAGAACTCTAGCTAAGACCCATTTGAGTAGGTCCTGGAGATGATCATGCATGACTGCAGTTCCCTGGGGAGTGTGCCAGGCCTGGACCATGTATGAGTTGAGAGCAGGAATGTGTACAGCAGCTCTTGTCAGCACCTTTGCTCACCAGAGTGACCCGTTGCATTCACGACACGTTTCTGACAACTGAGGAATCTGTTTTCCAGTCTGTCCTTAGCTTCCCTGCGATTTGCCCTCTTAACTCTGGTCTTCACCTTTGTGGCTTGTGCATCTGTTGTAACTAAGTGACGCTTGGTGTTAGTATCTCCTGTGGAGAGCAGACCCTGTCAGGGTTTGGGGGCAGAGGCTGTTTTCTCCACGGTTTTGTCACTAGTGCTCTGTGTGGCATCTGGCCAGGGGTCCCACATCTGGAAAATGAGCATAAGTAATGGACCTACCTAATCGAGTTGGTAAGATAAGTATATGGAAACTTACTATTCTCACCATTTTTCATTGTGTAGTTCTGGTTCATTACATTCACTTTGTTGTGCAAACATCACTGTCCTCCATCTCCAGAACTTTCTTTTCCCAAAGTGAAACTCTATGCCAGTTAAACATGAACTCCTTATTGCCATTTGCCTCTCACCCCTGACAAACCACCATTCTGCCATTTCTCTCCGAATTTCCTTGTTCTAAGTCCCTCGTATAAGTGGAACATAGATTTGTCCTTTCGTGTCTTGTTTATTTTAGCATAATGTCTTCAAGGTTGGTCCATGATGTAGCCTGTTCTCAGCATTTCCTTCTTCCTAAGTAAGGTAATTTTCCATTGTATGTATACACCAGTTGCTGTCTATCCATTCGTTTGTCCCTGAACATTTGGATTGTTACCACCTTTGGGCTTTTGTGACAGATGCTGCTGTGCACTTTGGTGTGCAAGGATCTTTGACATCCTGCTTTTAGTTCTTTCGGGCATATGCCTGTAGATGCTGAATAATCAGTTGTAGGGTTGTTTAGAAGATTAGGTAGGCTGGTAATTGGCAAAGCTCTTACAACAGTTCCTGATGCATAGCAAAGAGGTATTTGATAAATGAAAATAAAACTGTGCCTTTCTATCAATGGATTCCTTAATTCAGGCCATTTCTTTTTAGTATTTAGAAAGGTGTGTTTGGCCTAGTACTTCTTGAAAAAAGGGAGCTCTAAAGGTAGTTTCGTGCTCCCCTCTGACCCCACCTAAGTGGCTGGGCCTCCCTGGCCCCTGTTGCTACAGGGAGGAGTTGATAAAGGAAACATCTGGCAGATGGCTGCAACCTCAGAGCAGTGGTTGGGGGAATAGCTGACAAAGGGGTAAGGGGTGCAGTTGCAGAAGACTTTGCTTCTAGCTGCTCGTATCTGGTCCTTCGAGTCTGGTTTTCAGTGCTGTGGTCTTTTTATTGATCTTTGTAGTGATGCCTCTGTCCTCTCAGGAGATATTATGGCTTTTCCATTCTTGGATGTCTGCAGTTTATTGGGGGTGGGGGGGAAGAGGTAATATAACATTTTTGTTAGACTGCTCAGAATTATCAAGTTAGCAGGAGAGATGTCCCAAAGCAAACAATGCCATGAAGTTAATGATGGGAAGGAGGCTATGGTAAAGGTTTGAAACTTGGGTCATGGGTCTGTGTGTTTTCTAGGTTGGAAAACAGAAGAAAGAGCATGGTGATGGCTTCTGTAATGGAAATGCTACTACTCCGTGCCTTGAGGGCACGTGATGGGACCACGGGGCTTGGGACAAGATAAACCAGTCTTCCCCATGGGCATGTGTCTGTTCAACTAAAGATACCACATCTTGATGAAAATGTTTTAGCCTGTGTTGGAAGACTCTCAAACCTGTTTCTACAGTGAACTCTGTAAAGCTTTGAGAATAACATTATAGTCGCTAGAACCTATCTCTAAACTCAAGAACCAGTTAAGTAGTGTTATCAGAGGGTATGTCTGGTATTTGCAGACAAAGCATGAGGAAATTTCATGCTAATTACAGGTTAAAGTGTGCCTTTTCTGAATCTTTAGATTGCAGTTCAATCAAATTTAGAGCAAAATTGTAAGTTATATGCCAGTAGATATACACAGAATGTATACATATGCTCATAAAATGTATGTATAGAGAGAGGGTTCATTGGCTTATTAGTGATTCACATGACTGCTTTCAATGGGAGGAAAAGGGGAAAAGGCCTTCTCCATCAATGGCCTGTGTCTGTTGTGTACATGCACAACCAGACCCTATCTGAGGAGACAAATGATCCACTAGATAAGATACCTGAAGGCAAAAGTCAGTATCAAGCCTGGTGCCTGGCACACAGCAAGCTTCCACTGGGTATTTGAGAAACAACTGAACAATGACACATTTGTACCCACTCTTTGGAAACGGGAATCTTCTGTTATCTTCTAGAACCTATTAAAAACGATTCTAGGTGGAGTTTACATACCCTACAACGTATGCAGTAGAGTGGCATTCAGTACATGGACATTGTTGTGGAACTACCACCTCTGTCTGGTTCCAAGATGTTTCCATCACCTACAAAGGATTCCCTGTACCCATTTCTCCCTCCCACTAGCCCTGGTAACCACTACTCTGCTTTTTGTCTCTACGGATTGGTTTATTCTGGATATTTCACATAAATGGAGTAATAGAAGATGTGACCTTCTACGTTTAGCTTCTTTTAGTAAAGCGTGATGTTTTTATCTGCATTGTAGCTCATGCTGGCATTTAATTTCTTATGGCTAAAGTCCAGTGTATAGGTCTACCACATTTGGTTTATTCCTCAGCTGATAGACCCTTGGGTGGTTTCCACCTTTTTAGCCATCAGGAATAGTGCTGCTGTGAACATTTGTGGGAAGGCATTTGTTCCCAATGTTCCCATTGTTCTCAATTCTTGTTATATGCCCAGGAATACGCTGAATCATGGTATTTCTACGTTCAACTTTGTCAGGCTACACCAAATAGTTTGCCATACCAGTGCACCAGTTTATATCCAAACCTGCGATGCATGAGGGTTTGGATTTCTTCACGTCTTTGCCAACTTGTTTTCTATTTGGATTTTAGTCATCCTCGTGGATGCAAAGTGTTTATCTCCTTGTGGATTTGATTGGTAGTCGAGGACTGCCTTTAAGCAACACCAAGAACAACCTTGTTTTTACTTAAGACAGACTTCCTGGAAGGAGTGACCTTAAAGTGAATTGTGCGTGATCAGGAGACCAGTGGATTTGGTGACAAAATTGTCATTGAGTGTTTAGCTCAATACCTCTTCTGTCCCAGTGTCATAGTACTTTCTGTGCATTAGGTTTAGTTCTCAGATGGCCCTGTATTTTACGTGTGAGGAAACATCGCGGAGTAGCTAAACTGTGCTTAAGGTGGTGTGGGTACTAGGTGTGGCTCTGGGATTCAGTTCAGGGCTGAAGAGCTCGTGTTCTTTCCCTGGGGAGTTTGAATCTCAGCAGTAGGCAAAAAGAAACCTGTCCACTTGAACATTTTAGTAAAAAGCAAAGCCTTCAGATTGTGATGGAACAGGCTGATGTTGACATTTGTTTGAGGTCCTGGAGTCTGGGGTGTCTGCTGCTACATCCATGAGTTGGGGCCTCAGCTGCTGGTGCATCCCTCGGCTGGCGGCTCCCGATGAAAATGCTCGCTTCTGTTAGAATGGGGCTGCATGGTCTTTCTGTCCCAGTGTCTTGCTCAGTGAAGACGTCGTAATTGAATGATGAGGTTGAGGAAGCACATAGGGGGAGCCACGACTACAATGAATTTTGAAGAACATCTTCTGTCAGGTGAGAGTTGGTTCTCAGTCAATATTGGCCGAAGTAAATTGAGTGGATTTTCTGGGGGGAAAAAAAGACTGAATCCTATTTCAAAAGCATGGTAACCGGATGTTTAAAAGAGAGTCTTTGGTGCATCCTGTTCTACATAACCCTTTGGATGTGTCTTTTGGTTTCAAATATTAGGTTTGTTTAGTGTGAGATCAGCATTGGAAATCTCCTTAAAAAATCATTAATACTATATTAAGCCACTTGGGAAATTGACAGGATGATGGAATAATGGAGGCCTCAAGAAGCTTACACATCTGGCGGGGGGACTGGAATGCCAGGTATGAACTAAAGACCACGTAGGCATAGTGGTGTGTACACTGGGGGATTACAGTGCCCCTGGGGGAGTTCAGAGAAGGCTTTGTGAAGGTGCTTGGAGGGAAGGACGGGGAAAGCACTCAGGACAAAGACTTAGCAGGGGAAGGGACCCAAACATGGCCTGGAGGAATTTGAAAAGCTAGAAGAAGGGAAAATATTTCAGGTATGGGGAGCAGTGTAGGCAGAGGCCCAGAGGAGAAAGAAAGTACAGCTTGAATTGCTACTGAGTTGCTGGACTTGGCTGGCGTTTTGGCTAGAGGGCAGGTTGGAGGCGGACAGAACAGATCCCTAGTGGAGTCTGGCCCAGAAGCTCCTGGAATGTGTGAGGGCTTCTAAGCAGGGTATGGGCATGTTTTCACCATCTGCCAGCTACCCAGGAAGCTACTGTGCTTATCAACTACTTCTGAAGGTGGACTAACCTTGAGGTGTAAACTGGTAGGTGGACTGGCCCAGGAGCAGGGGCAACCCCTGACCCCGGCACAAAGCATCACCCAACACCACACCATGCAGGGGTTATTTGCTTTTTGGACGTGAAGGACTGAAGGCTCAGGTATGGAGTGACCCACGTGCAGAGGGAGGCAGCCTCCCTGGCGAGGGGCCATGGCTATGCCCAAGAATGTGGATGGATCACACCGGCTGAGGAGCAGTACCCTTGACAGCCTTGAGTGCTCCCTTTCCTAGGAGTGCTTCCTTAGTCTGCGACCCACTGGGGCCTCACAGGGTTCTGTGTGGCCCAGAGAAGTGAGGGGTCTTCCTCCGGCTGCCCCCATCTTCTTCCATTTTGCACCCTCTGTGAGTTAGGGCAAGGTTTCAGGAAACAGACTCCAGGGAGTCGGCTTGCTTGGCTGGCCAAAGGGGGACTTTCTGGAGAGTAGGTCCTGTGACCCTGGGGAGCATGGGCTTTGTATGAGGTCAGTCTTGAGCAGACTTAGCCTTCAGCCTAACTCGAGTCTTGTCCACCTTTCAGACTCTAAGGGCTCCCTCAAGAAGAAACGCGTACTGTGAAGGTGGGGAAGCAGACTAGTGTCTGATGTGATACTCTGTCCCCAAAAGGAAACTACACTGAAAAGTACTGCTTGATGAATCTTTTTCTTCTCAGCATCCTATAAGTGGAAGCGGGTTTCTTAAATACTTAATTTGGCAAATGTATATACACACAATATTGTTTGTGGAGTACACAGTGGTGTTTCTTGTTTAATACCTTTCTGAATGCCCCATGGGCTTGGAAAGTGGATATTTTAAGAATTCTGTTCTTGGTGAACCCAACATCTAACTTCAGAGTTAGGAGGCTGTACCCTCCCCTCCCCCAAATCTTCCCCCATTCTTAGGTTACTGTGGGAGCAGAGTCAAGTTAATCAGCTCATTTAAGATATTTGTATTAGAAGTATTCAAAGCAAACTAAATTTTCTTGCAAGATCCCTTCTAGCTAGTCCTATTCCTACCGTTTTACTTTTTTTGAGGTTTTTAATCTATTTTTGAGAGATAGTGTGAGTGGGGGAGGGGCAGAGAGGGACGGAGGATCCAAAGCAGGCTCCATGCTGACAGTCCTATGTGGGGCCTGAACTCCTGAGCTGAAGTTGGACACTTGACAGTCTGAGCCACCTAGATGCCCCTTCTAACAGTTGTCCAAGAAGCCCTGGAAGAACAACTTGAAAAAGGGCAGGCAGGAGTAGTTCAAGAACAACTTGAAAAAGGGCAGGCACATCTCTGTGATGTGCCTGACTCCAACAATTTGGGTTGGTTTATATCAGTGGGTTTTCTTCCTTGAATGAAGGGAGACACTTGCAAATACTTTTGCTGGAGACGAAGAGCCCTAATTCTCCTCCCTGACTCTGGGACTTCGTGCAAACCACTGCATCTCTGAATCTTCCCTTGAGAGTGCCAAGATTGTCCTTTCTGCCTGAGTTTTCTCTCTGGCACTGTCATGGGAACTGGGCGGACCATTGAGCAGAAAACTTCTCCTGCCCATGAGATTACTCTGCAGCGACAGCAATCTCTGAATCCACAGACAAAAGGTTTGAGGGGATGGAATGCAGCTGTTGGTGTAATGAGTGAGGAGAGAAAATAGATTTTGAGGATTAAAAAAATATTAAGGTGAAAGATGTGAAGAGCCTGTAGCATAATTGCTACTTGGTTCCATGTTTGCAGTTGGGTTAAATATTGTCCAAGGGCCCCTGTGTGTTGCAGAGCAGGGCTAATCAGAATGTGCATCCATTGTGAGCTTGTTAGAATCCAGCTTCTTGGACCCACCTCAGACTAGTTGAATCAGTATTAAGTGGGAAAGAGCCCAGGAATCTGCCTTAACAAGTCTTCCAGCTGATTGTTCATGCTGAAATTCAGAGAATCTCTGTTGTGGAAGTCTAGTATTTGAGGACAACTTAGGGATCATGTACACTTATAAGTGAAGAAACCAGCCCAAAGAGGTCAGGGGCTTCCCAGGGAGGCCCATAGTTGACTTAAGCCTTGTTAGCAAGTTAATAGATGAGCAGTGGCCTAGGCTGTTACTATTTCTAGTATGGTTTGTGACCAGCATCCTTGGCACCTGGGAGTTCATCAGAAATGCAAATGCATGGGTGCCAGGCCTATGGATCAGAATCTCGGGGGAGGGTGGTTAGCATGGTTGGGGGGATTCTCAAACATGGCCATGCATGTGAATCACTAGCCTAGGCTCTTAGCTCTTTGTTGTGCTTCTCACACCCAGAGACACTTTGTTACTAAAGGCCATAATCTTGTGAGATTGGTTTTTCTTTTTTGGGGGGAGGGAGATAAAGATTGGAAATGTGGTCTTACGGATTTTTCCTATAGCAGCAGACTAGGATCTGCTGGTCTGAGGATGAACAGTGGTCCCAGTTTGTCTAGGATTGACATTTTCCTGGATGAGGGGCTTTCAGTGTTGAACTGGGAAAATCTGGGACAAGTAGGCCCAGTTGGTCCTGCTAGCTGGTCTCAAGCATCTTTAAGGTTGACTATATTCCATTGAGTTAGAATGATTTGACACACGTTTTTTTTTTTTAAACTTTTTTTTTTTGAGAGAGTGGGAAGTGCAGAGAGGGAGAATCCCAAGCAGGTGCTGTGCTGTCCATGCAGAGCCCAACATGGGGCTTCATCCCATGAACCCTGAGATCATGACATGAGCCAAAACCAAGAGTCAGATGCTTAACAGAGTCACCTAGGTGCCCTGACATTTTCTTGACTGTATTGAGTAGAGGAAGTGCAGTAATGAAAAGGCTGGTTTTTAAACCTTTTTTGTGTCTATTTTGAGAGAGTGCTCAAGCTGGGGTGGGTCAGAGAGGGAGGGAGAGAGAGAATCCCAAGCTGGCTCTGCACTGTCAGCGCAGAGCCTGACATGGAGCTGGAACTCAGAAATTGTTGAGAGTGCTATCTGAGCCAAAATCCAGAGTTTGACGCTTGACTGAGCCACCCAGGTGCCCCGAGAAGGCCATTTTCATTAAGTGCATGCTAATGTATGGTTGCCATTCACTTGAATCCATTATCCTTCTCCACGTGAAATCTGGCAGTGCAGGAGGAAATAGGATGGGCAGCCCTAATTTGTTCCTTTGTAAGTGGTTACAGTTCTGAATTGTGAGCCCCTAGGATGCACACCATGTTGTGCCACGTGGCAGGGAAATTACATAAGCCAGAGACCTGTTCTGTGGGCTCTAATGGCCTTGTGGTTTTTTTTTTTTCCTCACTTTTGTCGGGGCTTTTCAGAGCTTTTAAGGGGTGCTTAGGTATTAATCCTATTTTCTAGAATACAGGTTTTAATTCTAGACAGGAAGAAAACCAGACTCCCAGGGAGAGAGAGGGGGCAATGGCATGGTGTGCAGAATTATATAATCCAAAGTTATTTTTCCAAGTGCTTAACTGATGTCTTCTGGAGTTTCGTGTACTGTGCTTAGAGCTCATGGAGACTTAGAGTTCAGACTCACTGTTCCTGATTGGTGAGTGGGGGGTGGAAATGGTTTCCCAGGACTGTGGAGACTGGTTTTAGCAGAAGGGTAGGATGTTGGCTCTTCCTGGAAGGACCTTGCAGGAAAAGCCCAGAGAGCTTATGATTTATGAGCAGGCTTGGGAAGCCTGAGGTCCCCCTTGACTTAGTTGTAGAAATTTACTGCTGTCTCTTTGTAGGAACTTGTTCAGTCATTCTCATTCATGTTCCTTTTTTACTCCCAAATTGGGGCCAAAGAATATATTCAATCCTTCCTTAATAAAGGGTATTTTATTTATAGGTAGACTTTTTTTTTTTTTTTTTTTTTGGACAGAGTGAGCACATGAGCAGAGGAGGGGTGGAGGCAGAGGGAGAGAGAATCTTAAGCAGGCTGGGGCTTGATCTCAGGACAGTGAGATCATGACCTGAACTGAAACCAAGAGTTGGATGCTTAACCAACTGAGCCACCCAGGTGAAAGGGCATTTTAAAAAGTTCTTAAATTCCAGTTCTTTAACATACAGTACAACATTAGTTTCAGGTGTACAATATAGTGATTCAACACTTCCATGTGTTATCTGGTGCTCATAACAGGTGCACTCCTTACTTAATCCCCATCAACTATTTCACCCATCCCTGACCAACTCTGGTAACCATCAGTTCTCTATAGTTAATAATCTTGTTTGGTTTGCCTTTTTTTCTTTTGTCCATTTTTCTTAAATTCTATGTATGAATGAAATCATATGGTATTTCTAATTCATTTCATTTATCAGAATATTGTCTAGTTCCATTCATGTCCTTGCAAATGGCAAGATATTCTTTATGGCTGAATAAGTGTCTCTCCCATATCTTTTTATCCATTCATCAATTAGATGGACACTTAGGCTGCTTTGATTAGGCTATTGTAAATAATACTATAAATATAGGGGTGCATGTTTCTGCTTGAATTTGTTTCTGTAGTCTTTGGATAAATGTAATGTGATGGCTGGATCACAGGGTAGTTCTATTTTAACTTTGTGAGGAACCTCCTTAATGTTTTCCAGAGTGGCTGCACCAGTTTGCATTCCCACCAACAGTGCAAAAGGGTTCCCCTTGACCACAGCCTTGCGAGCGTCTGTTGTTTCTTGTGTTGTTGATTTTAGTCATTCTGACAAGTGTGAGGTGATACTTCATCATAGTTTTGATTTGTATTTCCCTGCTGATCAGGGATGTTGGGCATCTTTTTCTGTTGGTCATCTGTTCATGTTTTGTTGTTTTTTAAAACTTTTTAAAATTTACATACAAGTTAGCATACAGTGCAACAATGATTTCAGGAGTAGATTCCTTAATGCCCCTTATCCATTTAGCCCATTCCCCCTCCCACAACCCCTCCAGTAACCCTGTTTGTTCTCCATATTTAAGAGTCTCATATGTTTTGTCTCTCTCCGTTTTTATTACTTTTGCTTCCCTTCCCTTGTATTCATCTGTTCTGTGTCTTAAAGTTCTCATGAGTGAAGTCATGATATTTGTCTTTCTCTAATTTCGCTTAGCATAATATCCTCCAGTTCCATCAATGTAGTTGCAAGTGGCAAGATTTCATTCTGATTGCCAAGTAATACTCCAGTGTGTGTGTGTGTGTGTGTGTGTGTGTGTGTGCGCGCGCGCGCGTGTGCTTTTTCCATTCATCCATCGATAGACATTTGGGTTCTTTCCATACTTTGGCTGTTGTTGATAGTACTGCTATAAACATGGGGGTGCTTTTGCCCCCTTGAAATAGCATACCCCTATCCCTTGGATAAATGCCTGGTAGTGCAATTGCTGGGTCGTAGGGTAGTTCTATTTTTAACTTTTTGAGGAACCTCCAGACTATTTTCCAGAGTGGCTGTGCCAGCTTGCATTCCCATCAGCAGTGCAAAAGAGATCCTCTTTCTCCTCATCCTCGCCAACATCGGTTGTTGCCTGAGTTGTTAATGTTAGCCATTTTGACAGGTGTGAGGTGGTATCTCATTGTGACTTTGATTTGTATTTCCCTGATGATGAGTGATGTGGAGCATTTTTTCATGTCAGCCGTCTGGATGTCTTTGGAGAAGTGTCTATTCATGTCTTTTGCCCATTTCTTCACTGGATTATTTGCTTTGTGGGTGTTTGATAGCTCTTTATAGAGTTTGGATACTAACCCTTTATCTGATATGTCATTTGCACATATCTTTTCCCATTCTGTCGGTTGCCTTTAATTTTGCTCATTGTTTCCTTTTCTGTGCAGAAGCTTTCTATTTTGATGTCCCAATAGGTTCATTTTTGCTTTTGTTTTCACTTACCTCTGGAGACGTGTTGAGTAAGAAGTTGCTGTGGCCAAGGTCAAAGAGGTTTTTGCCTGCTTTCTCCTTGAGGATTCTGATGGCTTCCTGTCTTACATTGAGGTTTTTCATCCATTTTGAGTTTATTTTTGTGTATGGTATAAGAAACTGGTCCAGGTTTTTTTTGTTGTTTTTGCATTGCAGTCTAGTTTTCCCAGCACCATTTGCTGAAGAGACTATCTTCATTCCATCGGATATTCTTTCCTGCTTTGTTAAAGATTAGTTGACCATATGTTTGTGGGTCCATTTCTGGGTTCTCTGTTCCATTGATCTGAGTGTCTGTTTTGTGCCAGTACCATACTGTCTTGGTTACAGCTTTGTCATACAGCTTGAAGTTTGGGACTGTCATGCCTCTTGCTTTGGTTTTCTTAAGATTGCTTTGGCTATTCAGGGTCTTTTCTGGTTCCATACAAATTTTAGGATTGTTCTAGCTCTGAAGAATGCTAGTGTTATTTTGATAGGGATTGCATTGAATATGTAGATTGCTTTGGGGTAGTATCCACATTTGAACAAGATTTGTTCTTCCTATCCAGGAGCATTGGTATATTTTTCCTGTGTGTATATTAGTTTTCAATGTATAGATTTTTTATCTCTTTGGTTAGATTTTATTCCTAGGTGTACTATGGTTTTTGGTGCAATTTTAAGTGGGATTGGTTCCTTGGTTTTCTGTTGCTTCATTGTTGGTATATAGGAATGTAACTGATTTCTGTGCATTGATTTTTATATCCTGCCACTTTGCTGAACTCATGGATCAGTTCTAGCAGCATTTTGGTGGAATCTTTTGGTTTTTCCACATAGGGTATCATGTCATCTGCGAAGAGGGAAAGTTTGACCTTCTGGTTGATTTGGATGCCTTTTTTTGTGTTGTCTGATTGCCGAGGCTAAGACTTCCAATACTATGTGAATAACAGTGGCGAGAGTGGACCTCCCTGTCTTGTTTCTGACCTTAGGGGGAAAGCTCTGTTTTTCCCCACTGAGGATGATATTAGCATTGGGTCATTCATATACGGCTTTTATGATCTCGAGGTATGATCCTTCTATCCCTACTTTCTTGAGGGTTTTATCAAGAAAGGATGCTGTATGTTGTCAAATGCTTTCTCTGCATCTATTAAGGGGATCATATGGTTCTTGTCCTTTGTTTTATTGATGTGAATCACACATTGTTTTGCGGATATTGAATCAGCCCTGCATCCTAGGTATGAATCCCACTTGGCCGTGGTGAATAACTTTTTTTTTTTTAACGTTTATTTATTTTTGGGACAGAGAGAGACAGAGCATGAACGGGGGAGGGGCAGAGAGAGAGGGAGACACAGAATCGGAAACAGGCTCCAGGCTCTGAGCCATCAGCCCAGAGCCTGACGCGGGGCTCGAACTCCCGGACCGCGAGATCGTGACCTGGCTGAAGTCGGACGCTTAACCGACTGCGCCACCCAGGCGCCCCTGAATAACTTTTTTTAAATGTATTGTTGGATCTGGTTGGCTAATATCTGCTGAGGATTTTTGTATCCATGTTCATCAGGGAAATTGGTCTATAGTTCTCCTTTTTAGTGGGGTCTCTGTCTAGTTTTGGAATCAAGGTAATGCTGGCTTCATAGAGTTTAGAAGTTTTCCTTCCATTTCTATTTTTTGGAACAGCTTCAAGAGAATAGGTGTTAACTCTTAAATGTTTGGTAGAATTCTGTCCCTGGAATCTTTTGTTTTGGGGGATTTTTGATTACTGGTTCAATTTCTTTACTGGTATGGCTCTGTTCAAATTTTCTATTTCTTCCTATTTCAGTTTTGGCAGTGTATGTTTCCAGGAATTTGTCCATTTTTTCCAGATTGTCCGTTTTATTGGTGTATTATTGCTCATAACATTCTCATTATCGTTTTTCTGCTGTGTTGATTGTGATCTCCTCTTTCATTCTTGATTTTATTTATTTTGGTCCTTTTTGATCAAGCTGGCTAGTGGTTTCATTCTATCAAAGAACTAGCTTCTTTGATAGAAGAATGAAAAACTAGCTGGTTTCATTGATCCGGTGTTTTGTTTTTTGTTTTGGTTTCAATAGTGTTAATTTCTGCTCTAATCTTTATTAATTTCCTGTCTCCTGCTGTTGGGTATTACTTGCTGTCCTTTTTCCAGCTCTTTAAGGTATAGGGTTAGGTTGTGTATCTGAGACCTTTCTTCCTTCTTTAGGAAGGCCTGAATTGCTATGTACTTTCCTCTTATGACAGCTTTTGCTGTGTCCCAGAGGTTTTGGGCTGTGGTGTTATTTTCATTGGCTTCCATGTACTTTTTAATTTTAACTACTTAGTTAGCCCATTTATTCTTTAGTAGGATGTTCTTTAGTCTCCAGGTATGTTACCTTGCCAAATTTTTTCTTAATTTTGAGTTTCACAGCGTTGTGGTCTGAAAATATGCACGGTATGATCTTGATTTTTCTTGCACTTGAGGGCTGATTTGTGTCCCAGTATGTGGTCTATTCTGGAAAACATTCCATGTGTACTGGAGAAGAATGTATATTCTGCTTTAGGATGAAATGTTGTGAATGTATCTGTTAAGTCCATCTGGTCCAGTGTGTCATTCAAAGCCATTGTTTCCTTGTTGATTTGGTTAGATGATCTGTCCATTGTTGTAAGTGGGGTGAATTCCCCTACTATTATGGTGGTATTATCAATGAGTTTGTTTGTGATTTTATATATTTGGGTCCTCTCATATTGGGAGCATAAACGTTTACAATTGTTAGGTCTTCTTGGTTTTTTGCCTATTTTTTAATTGGATTACTCATTTGTTGAGTATTGATTTTTTGTAATTTTGGACACTAACCTTTTATCAGATAAGTCGTTTATAAATATCTTCAATTCTGTAGGTTGCTGTAGTTGTGTTGATTTTCCTTCACCGTGCAGAAGCTTATTTTGATGTAGTTCTAATACTTTGTGTTTCCCTTGCCTTATGAGACTTCCCTAGGAAGAACTTGCCATGGCTGACGTAAGGGAAATTATTGCCTTCACTCTCATCAAAGACTTTAATGGTTTCAGGTCTCCCATTCAGGTCTTTAATCCATTTTGAGTTTATTTTTGTGTATGGTGAAAGACAGTGGTTCAGTTTCATTCTTCATGTTGCTGTCCAGTTTTCCCAGCACAATTTGTTGAAAAGACCGTCTTTTTCCATTGGATATTATTTACTGCTTTGTCAAAGATTAATTGACCATATAATTGTGGGTTCATTTTGGGTTTTCTGTTGTGTTGATCAGTGTGTCCATTTCAGTGCCAGTACCATGCTGTTTTCATCACCATGGCTCTGTAATAAAACTTGAGGTCAGGAATTGTGACCCCTCCAGCTTTTCTTTTTCAGGATTGCTTTGGCTATTTGTGGCCTTTTGTGTTTCCATAAAAATCTTAAGATTGTTTGTTCTAGTTGTGTGAAGAATGCTGTTGGTGTTTTGATAAGGATTGCATTGAATGTGTAGATTGCTTTGGTTAATATAGACATTTTAGGACTTTGATTTTCTTGAATTTGGGGCCTGTTTTGTGGCCTAACATGACCTATTCTGGACAGTGTTCCAGGCGCACTTAATGTGCGTTCTCCTGTTGTAGGATGTAAATGGGGTGTTAAAGTTTCCTACTATTAGTGTATTATCATTTAGTTCACTTGTCTGGTAGATCTGGGTGCTTCCATGTTGGGTGCATAAATCTTGACAACTGTTATATATTCTAGGATTGTGCCCTTCTTTGTCTCTTGTTAGAATCTAAAGTATTTTGAAGGAGTTTCCAAGTACAGAAATTAATATTCAGAGATTGCTTATTATCAAAAAGGACAGGACTAATGTTAGCTTACCTCCTAGCAAAGTGTCCAATGGTGTAAAGTACTTAGTAGCACTTAAATGCTTGTAATGGTCAGTTGTGTTATTGAGAAAGGTTGGGTTTTTTGAAATGTGTTCTTATACGTAAAGGACCTCACATATGCTGATGGTATCGGTCATAGACTTTGTGTGCTTTTTTGTATCTCCCTTCTCAGACTTTGGTGTGTCACAAAATCACCAGGAGGGCTTATTAATCAGATTCCCAAGTCTTACCCCAGAGCTTCTGATTCAGCTGGTCCAGAATGGGGTCTGAGGATGTACACTTGTAATCTCCCAAGCAAAGAAGACGCTGCAGATCCAGGGACCACACTTTGAGAATCCCTGCTCTAACTAGAGTAAGGGGTTATGTTCCCTGAGGTTAGGGACTGCCTCCTTTGCCTTAGTTGCTTTGGTCTCCCACCAGACTCAAGTACTTGACACGTTAGTGAGTCAGGAAATGCTACAGGTCTCATTTTAGAGTTAGAGCTGAAGCTGTTTCTGGCCACAGAAGTGACTGAACCCAGCATGTGTCAGTGATGCCAAGCCTATGTCCTGGACTGGCAAAGTGACATAGCTCGTGTCTGAGCTTTTCTCTTGGATTTGAGAAACTGGCACCTTGTTTTGCATTTATTTGGTAACAGAACTTTGAAGACTCTTGGTGGGTACTTAGATGATGGCTGTAAATTAAGGCCACTCTTCACCTGAAGTACTCCATCAACGCAGCAAGAAGAAACCTCTTAAGGGAACAAATCTCTCTACATATTACTTGGGGGATTGAGAGGGAAAGAAAAGCGGCCACATCTTTGGAGTGAGGGCAATTGCTGTATGTCCCAGAGCTCAGAACCTTGGTCTTGTAGAAACACAGGGATGTGTGGCATGATTAGTCTTAGGAGTCTATCCTCAACTCCTCTATTTTTCTTCTACTTGTTGGAGACATTTTAGATCTTTGAGGAAAACCCACTTATGAGGAAAACCACTATTTAAAAAAATTTTGTTTATTTTTTAAGAGTGTGTGAGTGGAGGGGCAAAGACAGGGAGGCAGAGTCGGAAGCAGGCTCCAGAGCCCGATGCAGGGCTTGAACTCACAAGTTGTGAGAGCATGACCTAAGCCGAAATCGGATGCTTAACTGATAGAGCCATCCAGGTGCCCTGGAAAATCACTATTTAATTCAGTGTCTCAGTCCTGGAAAGATGGGGAAGCTAGGTAGGGACTGGGTAGGAGATGGGAGGAGGAACGATATTTATTTCTCTTGTCATCTATGATTAGTTGTAGCTGGAAACATTCCAAGTCTGCGGGGCGCCCCCCCCCCCCCCAAAAAAAAGTGGCAGGGAAACTGACTTTGGCTCAGGTCATGATCTTGTGTTCCATGAGTTCCAGCCCCGCGTCGGCTCTGTGCTGACAGCTCAGAGCCTGGAGCCTGCTTCAGATTCTGTGTCTGTCTCTCTCTGCCCCTTCCCTGCTCATATTCTCTGTCTCTTAAAAATGAATAAAGTTACCCTCCCCAACCTTACATAGTAATACCTCTCACCAGAAAAATATTCACTGCTCCTAAAAATCCCCCAACGTATTACAAGTGCAAATATTTGATAATGGGGCTTTAAACATTTAGTGGTTCTAGAATGTTCTGTAAGATATTTGAAGCCATGCTAATGATTAGAGTTCTTCTAATTAGACTTAGAGTTTTAGTAAACCATTAGCTGAGGACGTGGACAACGTTGGGGAACACTTTCTAGGGCCTGGCCATGGTAGGTGCATAGTACACATATTTGATAAACTGGGAATAAAGGGGCTCTTCTAACAGGAGAAATGACATAAGGCAATTGAGTCTAGCCTTAAGTGTCAATTCCACCAAATTTTTTTTTGGAAGATAAGCCAAGGGCCTGCTCCTGTCTGAGTACGGTGAGGCGTCTTGAGGGGGGGGGGGGGCGGGGGAAAGAGCACCTTGCAGTGTAAGTGAGGTGCTGAGAGGCAATGAGAGTAAGCAGTCAGGTGTTTATCCCGCCTCAAGGGTCAGGATCAGTGGTGACCTATTGTCACTAATAGGGCAGGTATGATTGAGGAAAAGACAGAGGTGCAGGTGTGGAGTCGAGTGTAAATGATGGCCAAGAACAAAGATGCGGCACCTGAGTGGGCCACCAAATCCTGGGATCCGGAAGGGGGCAGGGATTTCGGCTTTGTTCCCCTTGTGTACTATGAGGGATCTGAGGCTCAGAGCAGGAACAGGACTTGTTCAAGACCAAATTACCTGTTACTGGGAGAGCCCAGAGAAAGACCCAGATCTTGTGGCTTTCTGGTTCGTTTTCTGCTACATCCTTGACTTTCAAAGTATTCTGTGTAGGGCCTGGGAGCTTCCTGGGGGGAGGAAAGGAGTGGGCAAGTAACTGTGCATCTTTTGCAAAGGAGGGTTTTCTGCATAAACCAGATCTTGGAAAGCCCTGCATGGGCTTCACCGGGGAGGCAGCCACGCAAGCACACCCTCCACCTGTTGATGTAATGCCAGCTCTGGTCTCCCAGCACCTCTCAACCTTACAGTTGCATTTTTGCTCCCAGGTGCAGTGGCACCAGCCCTTCAAGGAGAAGGATGCGCTCTTCTGTTCTGGTCCTTCAGGTCTTTGCCAATTTCCCTCTAGGGCAGTGTGAGTTGAGGCTTTTGAAGGAGTCAGCTGACACTTGAACATGCTTTGCCCAGCTCAAACAAACGTCCGATTTGGGAACAGGTTATGTAATTTTATTACATAAACCTGATTCTCCCTGAGGCCTCAGTTACCCCTTAATTAGAAGCCGGCTGCCCCTCTGTGCTCTTGGAGGATTTACTCTTTTATGTGGTGGGCCTTCTGAATGAGATCTTGATGACCAGGAAGAACTAGTGTGGGTTTGGAAGTTGCCTAAGAAGTTAGGCAATTTGTTGCTTTGACTTTCAAGCCCATGGTTTTTCTAGTGACTTTTTTTTTAATACCATATTTGCCAAAAGCACTGATGTGATAGTCTGGAAACTTAATATCCTTTACTTTTACCATGGATGGTTGGAGAAGGTAGAAGTCCTCAGCAACCTCACTTAGTGCTTTGTGTTAACGGTTACTAAACACATGTTGTGTGTTAAGCTTTATGCTAATTGCTTTAAACATAATTACTGGGTCACTTAGGATCACCCTATAAGGGCAACACTTGAGTGTACTAGAATCTCAGCTTTACAAATGCAGAATCTGGGCCTCTTAGCTCACCCAGAGCCAAACGGGTAGGAGACAGCAGAGTGGGGGCTGGACATCAGGTGTGCCAGCTTCAGAGCCTGGCCTGCACCGAACCCCTGTGTGGTTCAGCATCCAGAGCATGTCGGGGGCGGTGGGGTGGGGGGCAGGTTTGTTCCCAGGGCTGGGCTGTGGCCCCACACTGCGTTGGACATGATGGGTGGACGACTAGCTGGCACCCTTCTGTCTTCCTCCTACCTCTGTCTCCCTGGCTTTGTGCTCATGGAATGGGCTGCAATCAGAACAAAATGACGGCAATTGGCATTCATTCTTAACGCATTATTTTCTTGGTCACAATGTAATGCCTTGTGCCACGCACTAAGGTTTTGGGGGAAAATAATCCCCTGTGGAAATGAATTCTACGGTTGCAAGTGCCCATTTATAAAACATAGGAGTTGGCACACTCTTTCCTTTCTCCCTCCTGATACCTAGACTGCTGCTTCCCCTCTGTCACTTTGTGGCATGGCAGGCAGGACCTGCTGAGAAGGATTGCAGGATGGGCACAAGCCTTCCTAAGAATCTACTAGCTGAAGACTTGGGCTGGAGTTGAGACATGGGTTTTCCTTACTCTTTGGGCAACTGTCACTTGACTTTTTATGCATTTTCCAAATTTTAGATGAATTCAGTATTAATGTAGTATATTTTTAGGAGAGAACCAATTTCTACCACCTTTGCCTTCTCTTACCTGTGCCTAGGTGTATTCATCTGTAAAACGGTGCTAACACTTGCCTATTGCCACTACTTCATAAGGCTGACATCAAGCCAAACGAAGTAAACCCAGCATGCTGGGTGCCTTAACGAGCAGGCAAAGGACCATGAGATCAAGCTCAGGTGGTAGATGGATTTTAATGATCTAAATGGGGCTGTGAGGCAGAAGTTTAATCTTTTGCAATCTGATCCCATTTGTTCAGTCTCAGGACTTGGGAAATCGATAAAATGAGTTAATTGCGTGTTCTCTTTTTCACTGGTGTTAGCAGCTCTTTAGGCTTTGGACAAAAGCTAAATCCTCCTGTACTTGAAGCTAAAATGGCATTTGAGATGCCTGGGAGATAAGAACAGCAGCCTGAGTTGCTCTCAGCAGAGGATAACCATGAAAGTCTGGAAGGGAAGTGGGGAGGAGGGCCTTTAGGAGGCATTCCCTGATGTAGTCTGCCTCCATAAACCCCTGCACCAACTTCTGTCTTCATGGGCCCTGCAGTACCTTTCTCTGGGTAGCTGATGCTCTTTTGGACACTCTTAAATAAATCGTTTGTTTTTATCTTTATTATTTTTTTTTAGTAATCTCTAACCATCAATGTGGGACTCAAACTCATGACCCTGAGATTGAGTTGCATGCTTTACCGACTGAACCAGCCAGGTACCTCTCTTTGGGATACTCCTTAACACACGGAAACAAATTAGAATTCCCTGTCTGAGCCTGCTAGTTACAAGGCCACACTTGATGTCCAGACCTATAGAAGAAAATAGCAGCTCTCTGACTTGAATAATTAAACCCTATCAGAGCAGCGTTCCATGGCTGAGTGATGAGCTTTGCTCTGTTCACTTGTCCCTAATCTTTGCACAAACGTGAAATGTAGTCGCCTGCCTCCAAATCCATGGTGAGCCCTGTAGTAAAGCTTGCAGAATTTGTCCTAGCAGGGAGACATCTGTGACTCTTGGGAGAATAGATGAGGCTTCTGGTTTTATGCCAGAGTACTTCTTGGAATTGCTCTAGAAGGTTAACTTTCCAAGGACAGGTGTTTCGTCTGCCCTATTCGTGGTTCTATGCCATGAACTTAAAACCAGGCTGGTCACAGAGGTGATGAGCAGTTGTTTTTTTGTTTTTGTTTTTTTTAAGAGGCTGTGGATGGGAGCTTTAGAAAATGTTAACATTCAGTGTAGATGAATGGGGGCAGGGCCAGGGACACAACTGAAGCAATTTCCCCCTTATTTTTTGGGGAAACTGCTATTGAATCCTGGCAGTGGGAAAAGTCTCCACTGGTACATTATTCATAAACAGTCATGGAGCTTCTGTGTAACCTGAATTAAATGATTTGAAAGTTTAATGGTGGTGATAGGCTTGGGTGTTTGGGATTTGATTTTACTGCATTAATAAACATCACACTGAAATAAGTGGCCCAGTTTGTTTTAATACAACTTTATTGTAGTAAAAGTAGAAAGCTGTTACACCTGGGGTGGGGGGGGAAGTGTTGGAAATTGGTTCATTTTCATAGCGTCTTTACAATAGGGATTTTGTTATTACTTATAAAAAAGTTACTGAGCTCTACTTTGTCAGTTTAAGAAACCTGCAGTGTGTTGGGTGTGTGGGGTGGGGGAGGGGGTGATAATTGCTACAATGGACATGTATACAAGGGGTATGAGGACCAAAAGGGCCTAAGGCTAAGTGAGGCAGATAGAAAGGGTTTTTCACAGGGGCGGGGCAGGGGGGAAGCAGGGGACCATGTTGGGCACCACACAGAGTGGGTGCTCAAAGAAAGGCCTGGCTGGTGGTGGTTGGCTGGTTAAGGTAGCATGGAGTTTCTGGCCTGGGGCATGAGTGCCCCTACCACGTGCCTACCTGTGGAAACCTGGTTTGGTGGGTGTTAAGGCTTCTATGAAGCCAGCCATCCATCTACCTTTTTTGTGTTATTTTTGAGAGAAAGTGCAAGCAGGGGAGGGGCAGAGGCAGAGGGAGACAGAGCCTCCAAAGCAGGCTCTGCGCTGACAACAGCCCGATGTGGGGCTCAAACTCATGAACTGGGAGATGATGACCTGAGCTGAAGTCCAGTGCTCAACTGACTGAGCGATCCAGGTGCCCCTTTGCCTATCTTTACCTCTTTTTTTTTTTTAATGTTCTTAAATTTATTTTTAAGTGCATGAGTGGGGGAGGGGAAGAGAGAGGGAGACAGGCGTGCGTGCGCATGCACACACACAATCCAAAGCAGGCTCCAGGCTCTGAGCTGTCAGCACAGAGCCCCAATGTGGGGCTTGAACTCAAGAGCTGTGAGATCATGACCTGAGCCAAAGTCAGACGCTTAACTGACAATGCCACCCAGGCGGCATCCCTAGCTTTACCTTTTGATATGGGATGTCTGTTTAATGCTGTAATTTGGGTCAGTATTGTCATTGTCCTGTACAGAGGACTCCTCGTTTATTCTGTAGCAGTGTCTCAAAGTGAGGCTCTGAGAGCACCTGTGATACAGTTGCTTTGGTGGGTTATTATAAATGTGGACTCCTAGACCTATCCCAGCTCCTCTAGCGAGCAGCTTCTGGTTTGTTGTTATGCTTTCCCCCACTTAGTATTTACAGGCCTTGCTTCCTCATTTCCAGCTTTTCTCGGTTGTCCCTCTCCAGAGTAATCAGAGAAGGTCTCTCCATCTAAAGCAGCACTCTGGGTTCTCTTACTTGGGTTTGCTCCCGAGCCCCTTATCACACTTTGCTTTTCTTTGCGGCAGGTTTCTGCGTCTGATTTTGTCCTATTATTCACAAGTTCCATGAGCGCAGTGACCTCGACTTTTCCTCCATTTGAACCTCAGTGCCTAGAGTCTGCCTAGCATATAGTAGGTGCTGCATAAACATTAGGAGACTGTTAAGGGTGCTTGAGTTGCCTTATAGCAAGAGGAGATGAGTTAGAGGCAATCTCTCAGAAGGTTGAAGGAATGACTGAAAAGGCTGAGACTCAGATGCTGCCCTCTTAACATCCAGTTTGCAAACTGAGTTTTACTTTTATGAGCTAACTTGACTGGCATAAACTGGAGAACCGAAGGACCTGCACACTGCATCGGTAGAAGTAACCATGATGGCCGTTTTCTAGACCTTAGGACTGACTCCTTGAGGAAGATTAGGTTCTTTAGAGGACCTCTGGTTCTTTTGAGTTCTGTCTTAACTAGTTGAACCTGGAGGACACATGTTTGAAGAGGAAATCTGGAGAACTTGTCCTCTCTGCATGCCCCAGACCAAGACCTCGAAGGGTCTGGTCTTCTACCTACTCATGTAGATCATGATCTTGAAGTTGGGTGCATACCTGTTTCAATCTGTGACTAAAAATTTACTGTGCAGTGCCTTTTGCAGGGCAGGGACTTGGCAGTTTTGTGAATAGAATTTGCTTCTGTAGAAAATAAATGTAATTTCTCTAGTAAGAAATGCTACTGATCATAAATGGCAGTAGGGAAACCTTTAGTGCTGGCCTCATGGCATACCTTCCAAGTGGTAGTGGTTAAGCTGAGAAGCCAATGGTGTTGAGAATAGAAGGCACAGCTTAAAGCTTCTACTCTAGAAATCCTGGTGCTAATCGAATTTGAATATTTCTTTAGGCCTTTTTTTTTTTTTTTTTTTTTGCCATTTCCTTAATGTCCTCCACCAAAGAATGAAAACCTTAACAGAACCTTTTCAGAGGGAATGTGTAACATAATCCTAAAAAGAAATTTTAGCGTTGTGGAAATCTCATTACTGTAACCATTTTCAAGCAGCGCTCCTATCTGCTGTGATTCTGTTTATAGTGCACTATGACATGGGATGTTTTTCTGATGTATTAAGACCTTTCCTAATCTGAAATCCTGTTTGGTTTTGTTTTTTTTGCCTTTCATCTATTAGCTGTATTGTTGGCTTAGATATATTTTTTGATCCATAGTCTACATTAAGATTTTCCAGGTGGGGGCACCTGGGTGGCGCAGTCGGTTGAGTGTCCGACTTCAGCCAGGTCACGATCTCGCGGTCCGGGAGTTCGAGCCCCGGGTCAGGCTCTGGGCTGATGGCTCAGAGCCTGGAGCCTGTTTCTGATTCTGTGTCTCCCTCTCTCTCTGCCCCTCCCCCGTTCATGCTCTGTCTCTCTCTGTCCCAAAAATAAACAAACATTGAAAAAAAAATTAAAAAAAATTTTTCCAGGTGGTTAATAGCCCTATCTTTTGAAAGTCTTTACTGACGGAATAAGAGCTTGGTTTCCCTATCTTCAGTGGGTTCTATACAGGAGGGTTCTGCATTTATAGCCTGTTACTGGCTGGTTTGAGTGACACATGTTTAGAGCTAAAAAGCCCATTTCTCATGGCAAGATTTCATTTTTTATGACTGGATAATATGCCATTGTGTGTGTGTATACCATATCTTTAAAAAATTTTAAGTGTTTATTTTTGAGGGAGAGAGTGTGTGAGCAGGGGAGGGACAGAATGGGAAACATGGAATCCAAAGCAGGTTCCAGGCTCTGAGCTTGTCTGTACGGACCAGACACCATATATTTACTGGTCAATTGATGGACACTTGCCATTTGCAATGACATGGATGGAGCTAGAGTTTATGCTAAGTGAAATAAGTCAAAGACAAATACCATATGATTTCACGTGTATGTGGAATATAAGAAGTGAGCAAAGGACAAAAGACCAAGAAACAGACTCTGAACTATAGAAAACAGATGGTTATCAGGGGAGGTAAGTGGGAGGATGGGTTAAAGAGGTGATGGGGATTAAGACATGCACTTGTGATGAGCACTGGGTAATGTACAGAAGTGCTGAATTACTATACTATCTACTATAATACTGTACATTAACTGGAATGAAACTGTATAGAGTGTCTGCTGGCTTAGTCGGTAAAGCAGGGAATTCTTCCTTCGTCTCTCAGGGTTGTAGATTTAAGCCGCATGTTGGGTGTGTGGAGATTACTTAACTTTTTTTTTTTTAAAGAAACAGCACATTTAACTGACTCTGGAAGAGAGGCAGGGTGATTTAGAGCATTGCTTTGGAGTTCAATAGAGCTAGGATCAAGTCTCAGCTCTGGTAACTTTCAGTAAGTTATGCTTGGCAAGATTGCTTAATCTTGCCAATTATGTACCCCATTTATGTAAAATGAGAGTAAGCATTATTTTATTCACTCAAATACTTGAGTGCCTACCAACTGCTGGGGATCCCTAGAGCAGATGGTAGGGGCTGGCTGTAGCCCACACAGAGCTTACGGAATAGTGAGGGAGATAAACAAGACAGTCTTTAGTTTATAGACACCATTGAGTGCCAGGAGGAAAAACTGAAGCAGAGAAGGGAAATATGGAATGGCAAAGGGGGTGTTGGTGGTATTTGAGGCTGTATGTGGAGAAGTTCACATTTGGGCAAAGGCTTTAAGCAGTGAGCAGCATGGCTATCCGGCAGAAGGACATTGCAGACAAAAGGAATAGATGTCCAGGCCTGAGGTGTAATGGGCCTGGTAGTTCTGAAGAACAGCAAGGAAGTCTGTGGCTGGAGCTGAATTGAGGGAGTGGAATGTCAGAGTTGATAGAGGCCAGATTGCATAGGACCATGGAAGCTACTGCAGGCCTTTAGACTTCTACTCTGATGTGAGGAACCAGTGGAGAATTGTGAGCAGGGCAGTACGTTATCTGTCCTAATTTTCACACCACTTTCTGTGGGTTGACATTTGTGAAGGGTACCAGCAGGTGTTCTAACACAGTTCTCTACAAGGTTGGTATTAGTATGAGGATGGAACCCATGTCTTGTTCTCTGAGCACTTCCACCTTTGACAAAGTTCCCATCAGAGAGGTGGGGGTAAGGTTGGAGGGCTGGTGGTCTGGAGTGCATATTGTGCAGGATGACTTGACTCTTGGGGGACGTTTTTCAAAACTGATGGTGGTTTGTGTATGTGGAGGGTATTCATGATTTCTACTGACATATCATTAGTAGTACTGATTCAGATTTATTAGCAAAGAGCAAGACTTCATTTTTAGGACCCAAGATGATTGCTGTTTACCCACTAAGGAAGCACTGTGGATTGTTGAAGATTCATGTTAGTAGGAGGTCCATCTGCACGATTCCTATTTCTGGGCTTTTTAGAAACATCCACATAACTGAGGAATGCTTAGAGAAGTTGTCATGTTTCTGCCTTTGGTTCAGATATTTTCATTACAATCCTAATGAAATCATGTGGACTCAGTTGACTCCATGTTTATGTTAAAACATGGGTGAAATAACCTTTGATATTTAAAGTGGATTGAAACATTGTGGTATATTTATAAAAGGGAATAGCACATAACAGCTAAACACAGCATGAAAAGATCTCCATTTTTAGAGGAAAAGTAGTAAGATGCAACACAGTACAAACTTCATGAAGTTGGATTATAGACCAAGCTCAACCTAGTAATTGAGATATTCTTTATATAAGTGGTCAACTGATAGAAGCAAAGGATTTCCTGAGAGGACAAGATAGTGGTTTGCCTCTACAATCGGTTCTATGAAAAGCAGCTGGAGAGGGTGACAAGTAAGTGGGTTACCTGACAAGGCCAGTTTATAAGGCAGCTGAGAGCTCTGTTCTAGAATCACTAGGATGAGTTAACTTGAGAGGGCTGGGGTGGTGCTTGCGGAGTGACTGGTGATTTTTGCCCTTAACTGATGTGCCCAACTAGGCTCCGTGCTCTGAATGGCTTATGTGAGGCCCTGTACTTTTGTTACTCTAAAGCAGTGGTTTTGTCTTAACCATTTTTGGGGGTTACATATCCCTTTAAATTGGATGGAGCCTTTCCTCAGAAGAATGACCACTGCAAACACAGTAACTTATGCAAATCTTGTTTAACCTGGCAGCTTCTTACCTGTTCTCCATTGCTGTAGTTGTGCATTTTCAAGAACGTTGTAAAAATGGAATCGTGTGGTTCAGAACTTGAGATGGTCTAAAGTGTACGTTTTCCCTGGTTTCTTGGGTTCTGTATAACTGGTCCAGAGCTCACAGGTTAAGGAGACATTGGTTCATAGCTACACTGTTTTGGTGGAAAATAGCAGCTCAAGACTGCAATGATATTCTGGCTTTCAGCATCCATCCGATTTTTGCAACTAGAATCCCTCCAAATTGTGCCATCCTGGCTGTTGACCCAGATCTACTCTGGGACCAACAGCCATTCGTTGCTTCTTCCCATGCAGTGCACTTCTTGTTGATGCCCCACTGCTAGTGACCAGTCTTGGTCTTGTTTGTTCTAAGTCTCCTCCTGGTCTGAATTCCTACCTTGATTGCCTTTTTTTCTTTTTTTTTTCCCCAGACACTTCAGTCTGTGGTGACACAGTCTCCTAAACCCCAGAAACCAAGTCTTCACTTCCTGCCACCAGACATCCTTGTGTACCTTCTTGAATCTTCCCGATGTGAGCTCCCAGAGTGCTCCATTTTGGCTCTTCCAGCTGAGCCCCCAATCAGCCCACAGGTGTTGCTGTTCTGGCCTATGTGCTTCTGTGATTGCTAGTGTTTACATCTGGCAGGGCTCTTGTCCATCTGCTTCTAGTTTGAAGGTTACTAAGGCTAGATGGTACTTCTAGAGTCCACATCTGTGCATTCTCTGGATACGAGTTGACCCCGAGGGCCCTGCAGAGACTTGGCATGCTGATGACATGGCAGCCTGTCACCACATTGGCTTGATTTTCGACCCCCCACTTCTGACACCACATATCTCCATCTCCACATTTAGGTGTAGGATTCAAACACTGAGACATCTGGGTTACCCTCTTGCCTTTTCTCTTTTCAAATCCTACCTTTCCAGAACAGTCTAGTACCTTCATTCTGTTCCTACTTCCGCATGTACTGGGTGCTTAGGTGCCACCTGTTTCCACAACGGTATACTCCCAAGGCATATGCTGCTGTTGTGAGGAGTTGAGAATGGATTTCACAGATCATGTACCTTGCAGTCTCTTGGAGCTGCTACTGCTCATGCTGGTGACTCCAGAATAAAACCTGATATGTGAAATCTGTTGGCTCTACAGGCTAGAGTGTGGTGACCTACTTTCCACCTCTGTTCTTAATTTCTGTTTGCCTGAGTGTGGCCCTCTGAGGCGTATGGGGAGGAAACTTCAGCCCCTATTGAGAAGTTTTAAATTACTTTTATATCTCTCAGATTTTCTCTGGTTGTAAACTGATTTCCAGGGAAACCAGGAATCAGGGTTATTAAGTGCAATGTGAAAAAGCAAATCAATCAGATTGGAATTGAGAAGAGATGCAAAGAAGGAAGACTAATCTCTCTATTGCTCCTCTGCCTTCCCCAAAGTCCTAAACTGTTACTTGTGGGCTTGTGATGGTTACTACACACCTGGGGATTTGAGGGTGTTGTATTATTGGAAGGGTGTCTGTATGTACCTGCTCACAGATCCACACCCATTTGATAGGATCCTTGGAATACATGCATGTGAAGCCAGGTAAAAGGCCAAAACTCTAGTGTTAGACCCCTAAGTTCCAGTATCCAAGGATATGAATTGTTCTTTTTGACTTTGGGAAAGGCTATAAAAGACTTGTTGATTTAGCTGTAACTTACAAGAGCATGGTTTGAAATTCATTGTTAAAAAAATTTTTTTTAATGTTTATTTTTGAGAGAGACAGAATGCGAGGGGGTTGGGGCAGAGAGACAGGGAGACACAGAATCCGAAGCAGGCTCCATGCTCTGAGCTGTCAGCACAGAGCCCAATGCAGAACTTGAACTCACGAGCTGTGAGATCATGACATGAGCCAAAGTTGCTCAACCAACTGAGCCACCCAGGTGCCCTTGAAATCCATTGTTACTAAAATTAATGATATTAGGGAGGAACTGTTTCCATTGTTGTAGGACACCCCAAAATGTATTTTCTGATGCCCACACTATGTGAGCATTGTTCTTAATCCCAAGAAAGAACAACCACAAAGATAGGAATAACTTAATTATATAATCTTTCAAAGTGGTAATCTAAACAAAGTCAAAGCATTTTTTCAAAACGTAAGATTGTATTGTAGACCAATGTTCCAGAATGATACTTTCTGGTTGTTCAACCCATCTGGAACTCCATAATCTTGATGGAAAATTACTAGGATCCATCGAATTTCAAAAAGATCTGGTATGTTAGAAAAAAGTTGTTAGGTGTTTGAGATCTCTGTAAAGAAAAGATTGAGATTTAATCAGCCCACACTAAGGAATTTGAACAGGATAGGATTGTGAGATACTGATATTAGCTTCTAGACAGAGTTGGACTATGGAGGGTCTTTGGCCCTCCCCAACCTCCATGGTTTAGGTTGAAAGAGTATCGACACAAACTAGTTAGAAATTGGAGACCAAAGCAGTGGTTTAAGGAACGGCTAGGCAGCACTCTTTCACTGTCCAATTCAGGTGTATTGGTAAACTGAGGTCCTGGCTTGGCCAAAATGCCAAGATGGCTCTGCCCACAGCAGGCTGTCGGGTCTGCTAACTGTGGGAGGCTGGAAGCCCTGGGTGAGCCCAGGAAGGACAAGGAGGTGTAGGGGGTGGGACAGGTAGGAAAGAAGACAGCCTGTTTTGAGAGCATGATAACCACCTGCTGATAACATCCAATCCTGAATTAGCTACTTCTCTCCTTCTGTGGTGGAATGAGTTTCTAGGGTAAATAAAGACAAAAATCTACCTCTTCTTTGCTGGAGAGCAATGTCCCTGGAGAGGACAGAAAAGTCTGAGGACCTGAGGCAGAAAATGGGGAGAGGAAAGAAAGGACTTGGAGAAAGTCATTGGTTCATGTAATTCTTTTGCCTTGGTGATTTGGTGAGAAGTTCAGACCTCAATATGCATGCAAAACAGCTGGGACATTTTTATGGGGAGATTGTTACACGTTGGGTTAGGGTTTGGGAGATGGCGCATTTCAAAGCGGCTCCTGGGTGCTGCTACTGCCCCTGATCCGTGGACCCTACTTGGAGCAGTTGGGCTCTGATCCTGTCTTCTGGCCATGCTAGACTGGGTTGGAGCAGCCTCTGCCCTGAATCAGGGGCATTTACTAATTGCAGACTTTTCCTCTGGCTTACTATTCCTAACTTGCCTACACCCTACTTCCCTAGCTTCTCTGTGGGTCTGTGTGATGCTGACTCATTGGGGAGGGTGGCCACCTGGTTTTTCTCCAGCTGGGTTGCATTCCTGAGTTTTCTCTGAATACTTTCTTCCTTTCCCTAGTGTTAAGGCTCAGGGTGGTTTTTAGTCTTTTTTTTTTTTTTTTTTTAAATTTAAAAAAAAATTTTTTTTCAACGTTTTTTAATTTATTTTTGGGACAGAGAGAGACAGAGCATGAATGGGGGAGGGGCAGAGAGAGAGGGAGACACAGAATCGGAAACAGGCTCCAGGCTCTGAGCCATCAGCCCAGAGCCCGACGTGGGGCTCGAACTCCCGGACCGCGAGATCGTGACCTGGCTGAAGTCGGACGCTCAACCGACTGCGCCACCCAGGCGCCCCTTTTGGTTTGTTTTTAACCTTTATTATATATGGCAATGAAGATTGCTTTAAGACTTAAGGTGAAGATTACATGGTACAGAGACGATCGAGGTACAGATGATCATGGTACAGGGATGACTCCAGGATACCAACTACTGCCTCACTAAGTACCCATCTTCCCTGGGGCTGCCTTAAGGGACAGTTGCCATATAGTAAACAAAGTTCCACTAGATGTTGATGAGCCTGAAGGCCAATGCCTTCCAAAGCAGAATTTTGGATTTTGAACATCAGTTTCATGTGGTGGTATTGGCTCCAGCTCCCCCTGAGCCACATCCATATTTAGGAGTCTTGACCATGCTCTAGCTGTCCCCTGCAAAGCACAGAACAGAGAGGGCCCGACGCTGAGGAGACAGCCTCTAGCTCTTTCAGTTTGTTGATCCCTAGACCTGGAAGAGAGAAGGTGAAGAGCACCATGTATGAGCTTTGGACCCTAGTGACCTGGACCTTGTAGTAGTCAATATCTTGGAGTTTAATGAATCAGTATTACCTGCTTGGGGGAAGAATAAGGAACTAGGTGACGGTTGCCTTTCATACCATGCACACCATTTTTGACTAGAATGTAACTTAAGGATCGCTCTGGTGCGTAGTGGCTGAGGTTTTGTTAATGGGCCTGTTGCCGTGTGGTAATAGATGGTTCCTAGATGCTCGGTGAAGCTGGGATTTCCATGCCTCAAAAGATACTCTCTCCAGCCGTTGCTTGAGCAACAGAACCAGTGTGATGCATCAGTGTCTTTAGTGTGACAGCTCAGGAGAAACAAGATCCTGATTTAGCAGAAGCAGATGTCACAGAAAATACTTGCTTTAACCATGACAAAGTGAAACTGAGTTAGTCATTTGAGAATTTACTCTAGTGAATATCCAAACAGATGTGCTAAAATAGAAAAGAAAAAAAGTTCTCGGTCATTGGACCACTCCAGCTTATGGTTTTACTCTTCTGGCAGTTTCCAGACTGGGCTATGCTAAAATACTTGAGCTGTGAATCTTGGCTCTGAGCTTGGAAGTTGACCATCAGGTTATGGGAGGTAAATCCTTGAAGGTGATTTTAGGACACTTGAGGGTCTGTGTGTGAACTAGGGAGGCTTGGCCTTGTGTCCAGTGTTTTCAGCCAGCCTAATAAGCTCATGGCACTTACTATTATGTGGCCTTGTTCAATATCTGTATTTAGTTAGCCCTTTTGGTAGAGGATAGGTTCATGTGTCTAATGTTGAATGCCCATTAGTATCCGTGAAGCCAGTTGGTTTTGGAGGGGAAATCACTGCAAGAAACCTTGTATTCCTCAGCTAACCATTCTGCAAATGCAACATGGGAACAGTTGAAGGGATGCAACTCCATCCCTACCACTTAGTGGTAGCTCACAGCTCAACCAGAAATGTCTTCAGACCTTGTCAATGTCTCCTGGTCAAGATCATCTCTTGCTGAGAACCTCTTGTTTATAGTACAGTCATTGTGTTTCAGGGTGTGAACCCTTGGAGGTGAACATCCCAAGAGCCAGTTACATTTGACTTTGCTAAGAGGCAAGGCTTGTGGCTCTGCATCAAAGCCAGACCTTTGTGAGTGCAAGGAACCCATAGGAACCTTGTCAAATTGCTGGACACAACCTGTCCTTCAGGACACCTGTTACTAGCCTGCTTTGGAGCTGCCAACAGCCTCCTGTGCTGAGAAGCCTCACATTTTCTGTCCAAACCCATTTCCCCCATTGCTTGACATGGATTTATTATTTGGGGTGGGCTTTTTTCGTCCTTATATTTGAGTTTTTATTCTGAGCAGTAGGTGCGGAAGATGTAGATGGGTCTTGAGTTGGAAGTATGAGATTTCAGACCTCGTTAAGGAACTCCAGATTGAGACATGCTGGGATATGGATTGTATCTGTTGGTTTCAGAGAAGATGGGTTAAATGGAAAGGAAATGGGAAATTTGTTGAAATTGAACAGCAGTTGGTAAGGGTCACTCTGCTCTTCGAGGCCTACAGAGGCCCCTGCTACCTGTTCCTCAGATTCATTCATGGGAGAATAAACGTGCATAATACGGACAATTGAGTGCTGAGGGAGCTATGTAGGGAGCACATGGCCTTGGCATTTTGGGGTTTTCTTGAATGGTGGGAGTTGGGCTACGGGCCAGAGGTTCATTGGTCTGACCTCCCAATTGGTGGAGGTCTCTTCCTTGTGTCACTCCTCAGTGGACTTCTGTTGGTACCTGAGTTACCTGTGGCCCAAGGGCAGGTAGTTTACACTCAGTGCTTTGATCATACAGAAGAGCTTACTACATAGTGTCCCTTACCTTTGTCTACATTAGTTCCTTCCTGTTTCTAAGCCTTTTGCCTGTCTTTTTCTTCTGTTTAAGTCCCACCATTTCCAGCAGCCTTTACCAGTTGGTCTGTCTCCCATACTACTGCACTTCCAGTCTTTGCCACACAGTTGAACACTTAAATGTTTTCAAAGCTAAGTTGTGGTTCACAAGCTACTTGAAGTTAGGGTTGTATTTTTTTTTTTTTTCCTCTGTGCTCATGACAACTAGCTTGGAACTTGGTTATTTCAGTATTGGTTTCGATGCAGCTCTTTGGGACATCTAGTACGAATGTTATACTTTGGGAATCCAGAGAACCTAGCAACTGGGTTTGGAGCCTGTTAACTCCAAAGGAATAATTAACAGTTGACACCTTCATCTTTTGATAGTTTGGGCAATGTGTCTATGTGATCTTACACTGCTTAAAATCAGTTTCTGTCTATGGAACTGAGTGTTAACTTTTTTAAAAACATAATTTGTTGTCAAATTGGTTTCCCTACAACACCCATTGTTCTTCCCAACAGGTGCCCTCCTTGCCCATCACCCACTTTCCCCCTCCCCCACCCTCCATAAACCTTAGTTCGTTCTCAGTCCTTAAGAGTCTCTTATGGTTTGCCTCCCTCCTTCTTTGTAACTTCTGAGTGTTAACTCTTAAAGTATACTCCTAAGTAAACATCTGTCTTGCTTGACAGAGAATGTTAGATCTAAGCAAACTACACTAAGGAGGAAATGTTAAATATTTTAATTGCAAGGAATCATTTACTCTGATCTTGAGACGTGGTCTCTTGCCCAGAATTCAGAGGCTGGTCAGTCTCATTTTTCCTGGCTCACTCCACTAGCTTCTTTGGCCAAAACAGCACTCAGTTTCCCCCTTTGAGGGTTGAGTGTCTGTTTCCTGCATCATGACCTCCTTTTGCAACACCAAATGATGCTGCCTCCAGTTTCCTGTCACTGCTCCATCTGTGCCACTTGAACGTGGGTTTCTTCAGGGTCTGGTCTGCTGCCCTGGCTGCTTTGTTGGCATCTGGTCCTTTGACACCTGTACCTGCTTCATGAGCTGTCCAGGGCTTGCCTCTAGACCTTGCAAGGCTTGGGACCTGCGTCAGAGGTGGATTCTTTTTCCCTGATCTCTGATTTGTGTTTGGTGATCCATTATCTGAAACCAAAACTTTTTGCCTGTTCTGTCTACACGTCCATCGTACTCATTGCTTGGGAAATAAGCCCCACATTCTGCTGCTACACAGGGATGGAGTTTTTAACAAACATCCCAGAACTTAATGTCTAGATAGATTTTTATTGTTGAGTGAAGTAACTTTAGAACTATACCGGCCACACTGCTATTGCCTAAGTTTTGGGAATTCTCTCATGGTGTTCCAGCCATTTTATAAGCTGCACATGGACCAACCAGGTTTCTTCAGTGTAACTCAGTTTTTAAAAAAAAAAAAAAAAATTTTTAATGTTTTATTTTTGAGAGAGAGACAGGGTATTGAGTTGGGGGAGGGACAGAGAGAGGGAGACAGAATTCAGAAATCAGGTTCCAGACTCTGAGCTGTCAGCACAGAGCCTGACGTGGGGCCCGAACCTGTGAACCACGAGATCATGACCTGAGCCAAAGTCGGATTCCTAACTGAATGAGCCACCCAGGGGCCCCTAACTCAGTCTTTTTGAGCACTTGTCAGGCTAGGTAGTACACTAGATCTGGGAATCAAAAGGATAGTTAAGGTTACTTTCTTGGAGCCTTTAGTCAGGTTGAGATAAGTGGATGAGCAGCTGTGTCCAGCCAGAAGCAACAGCATGTCACAAGAGAGTCAGGTTTGAGAGATTTGTCTGTGGGGAGTGGGTATGGGAGGAAAGTCAGAAGGCTTGAGTCAAAAAGGCAGTGACAGTGCCTGTTCACACTGGCTCATGGGTGGGTGCCAGGTGAGGCTGCAAGGTCTGTGGGCTCAGCAGGGCCTCCCAGGGGAGCTGAGAGCAGACTGCCTGGAGATAGTGGAATATCACTACCGTTTTGAGGAACCAGCAGAGAATCCAATGTTGTGCCTGGGGTGGGAACGGGAATGCAGGGGCAGGGTAGAGGGGATTGGAGTTTTCGTCTTTGTTTTTAAAGTCTACTCCATGTGCTCAGGCCAGTGGAAAAGGCTTTTAAAGGTCAGGTTGAGAGTGGAAACTGTGGCCAGTGGAGAGTCAGCCTAGAGGGCCTTGAACAACAGCCTAGGATGTTTGGTGTCAAAGGGGCTCTGGAAATGCTGATCCTTCCTGAACCAGGAGTGACTATGCCAGATGGGTGTTTTGAGTAAAGTGGATCGACCAGCTGCTAGGTAAGATGGGTTAGAGAGATTAGAGACCTGGGACACTCACCAGCCTATGTGGAAAGGCAGAGAACAAATGTGTGGACCAAGACGATTCCCATATGTAAAGGGGAGTGTTTGGCGGCGGGGATGGGGGGCAAGACAGGTGGGAAAGAATTTTTTAATATTTTTTAATGTTTATTTTTGAGAGAGAGGGAAACACAGACTCGGAAGTAGGCTCTAGGCTATGAGCTGTCAGCACAGAGCCCGACATGGGGCTCAAACCCAGGTACCATGAGATGAGCTGAAGTCGGACGCTTAACCAACTGAGCCACCCAGGGGCCCCTGGGTGGGAAAGGATTTGGCGATGGCTTAGATGCTAGGTGACCACAGGTCCTTGTTGGCTCTGGAAATGCCTAGTTTATGCCTATTGATCTGACTTGGGTTAGTCATGGAAAGCTGCCTGTTGGTGAAAAATGGTCAAGTGAGGCAATTTCATATGGTTCAACCTAATATTAAAAGTGCTTCCCTTCATTCTCAGATGTCCCTGTTTAGACAGGAAATGATGTGGTCCTCCTAATGGAGCGTTGAGGCACAAGAGTCATGCCCAAAGTTCTGAGCTTAGTGATGAGGAGAATGGCCTGGCACTAGAAGTAATCAGGATTGTGAGGTGGGTGATACTGATCTACTTTGTTTACTACGTTTGGGACAGACTGACCCTTCCACATGATTCCATTCTCTTAGTGAAGCTAGAACAGTTTTACCCCTGAGGGATACCTTCAAGCATAATGGCTGTGAAGGTTGTTTTTCTAGGAGCCATAACAGCCATCATTTGGGCTCTCGGAATATTGCTTTGAATGGCATGGCTCACTTTAGGGGGTGTGAGTTCTGGTGGCTCTGTTGCTGAGCAGCCCCCTGTACTGTGGAACATTCCTCAGGTGGTCAGAGCAAGTAGCTGGTCAGTCAAGGCTCTGGGGTTCATTCTTTTTAACCATGTCTCTTAGATGATTATAGACTATTTCCAAAAAGGCAGCCAGCTTCACATGTGGTTGCTCTTTGCAATGGAGGCCGGGCATGGGTGTGTCTTTAGCTCAGGGGTGATCCCCCGTCCTCACCCATGGAGCCCTGTGGGCATACCTGCTTCATTATGTGTCCAGTGGATAAGCAGAAATGCTGCTGTAAGCTGGTTTTAGTCTTTATAGCAAGATGTTGCTTCAGTCCCTTGACTTCCTGGGTTAACTGTAGGCCATGGTGTGCTGAGGAAGGAAATGCAGGTAATTGCTCTATTTCATGGGTGGAATCTTTGGCCATGCCAAGGCATCGGTCCTCAAAGGATAAATAGCTTCGACAGGCAGACCGTGACAGAAGGTAGTTTAGTGAGAGCACATTTTCATTTTTATTTTTGAAATGGGTGCACTCAAGAGGGTCCCTCTGCGGGAGATGTTGCAGGGAATGTTTAAAACCTACAGGTTTAGGTTAATGGGCAGATCCAACAGGAAGTGGGCCCTGGTTTCAGTTTTTGTTGGTCTGATCGTTACAGAAAGAGTTAATACTGTATCAAGTGGCATCGGTGTGGCATGTACCAGATGCATGGATAAGAATTCTAAGGACACCAGAGTATTCAGTCCGTGTTAAATATTTGATAAACTACCTGCAGATTGCTTTTGCTTTTTTTTTTTTCTTGTGAGATGTGGTCATGGGGCAGTAGTACAGGGTGAAGGCCATGTCTGCATGTCTCTCCTGGATGGCAGTTCATTCTGAAGGGAAGGAGTAAGCCATTTTCTAGGTTTCTTTATGCAATCTTGCACATCCTAATTCCTTACACAAGAATTCATGAGTATGATAGAAAATCAGAAAGATGTAGAAAACAAAGTAAACTTATTAACCTTACCCCTCCTTCTCAACAGATCTCCTCTGTTTAATTATTGTTTCTCTATTGGATTTATCAGAGATAAGCTGAGGTTTGGTGTAACCTTTCCAGACCGGCCCTTTGCGAACACAGACTATATATATCTATAGATCATTACAAAAAAAGATCATACTACATATGTTTTGTAATGGTGTTTCTCACTTAATATACCTTGATTATCTTTCCAAATCACACGTACTTGTGTATTCATGACTCACATGGATGACTGCACAATCTTACTCCCCCACTGTTGATGGAAACTTATGCCACTTCTCCAATTTTATAATTATAAACCAGGCTGTAGTGAACACCTCCATGGGGTCCGTCATCCAGCAAGTGCTTGTGTAGAAGACACGTCTACCCTCTTGATGTGAGCAGTCTTTTAATTTTTTTTTGCCAGATGCATAGGTTAAGTGGTATTTAATGGTCGTGAGTCCTGATTGAGGTGGAGCATCTTTTCATATGTTGGTTGGCCCTTTATAGTTCTTTGAATCCTCTATTTATAGATTGCTCATATTTTGTACCTGATTGAAAGGAGCTTCAAAAACCATGGACAGTAAACCGTTGTCTGTTGGTGAATGTTTTTTTTTTTTCTTGTCTTCTGTCATTTGATTTTAAAACTGTTGAGGGAGGGTCTTTAAAACAATGAATGCTGTCAAATATGTCAGTTTCCTTTATGCATTTTGAATTTTGTGTCCTGCACAGGCTTTCACATTCTTGGAAATAAAGTATTTTTGGAGCCCAACGGTCTTGACATTTATTCAGTGATTCAACTAATATTAGAGGATCTACTTAATGTGTTCTGTTCCTGCCGACTACAGTAGCCTTTCCTCCCCCACTTAATTTCCTTTTGAGTTCCAATATGTCACTGGCATTCATTCATCGTGGTGGCTTTTTAAAAACTGAATATCCCCCTGTTGGAAAGCTGAAAGTTCTGGTCCAGCTCAGCATTTGACCAACCTCTTCCAGGAGCCCCATGGTTTCCATGGCGGCTTTATAACCCTTTCATAGCTCCTTGAGAAGACTGGGTGCTTTCTCGTGATCTCTGGGCCAGAACCATGGGCTTCAAACACATCTGCCTTACTGAGGTCACAACGATGACCGGAAGCAGGAGCTCTTTGCTCTGTTCTCCCTTCCCCATTAAACTGGGTCAACCTTGGGCTTGCCACTGATTTTTTTTTTTTTTCCCTCCTCTTTTGCTCATTCTCCAATGTGAGACCCAGTGGTCTCTTCTCAAGCCTCTCCCATCATTGGTGGTTGGCTTGATGATTCTTCAGAATTTCAGCTTAGGGCCGTGTCTGCTACTCTGGTTTTCTCACTGACCATTTATTTCTGCTACTAATCTTCTTTTCCCATCTTTTGAGCCTCTTATTTGAAATCCCTTCAAGGCAGGCAGTTATTCATTTGGAATCTTCTCTTTGTTTCTGCAGGCCCTTAGATGTGTCTGCCTCATTTCCTGGACTCTGTCTTTGCAGCTGAAATTAGAAACCTGCAGAAGCATAACAGATGCTAGAGTCTCATGAAGTAACGGGCTCAAAATAGCTCAAGTCTACTGGCAGAAGATTTGGCTATGATTCAGTGAGTGCCCACGATGGGGCTGCCCTGACTTAGGTCTCTTGTTTCCCAGGCTTTTGAGGATGGCTTGAGCACATCATCCCCTTGGCCCAACCTTTGCCTTTTCTTGTCTGATTTCCCCCTTTTTTCCTTTCAGTATATTTGAAGTTTTGGGAGACTTTTAGGTACAAACCTGTATGTAAGTGGAGTTTAAATCTACAGAAGCTGCAAGCAGACACTGAACAGAAGCCCAGGGGCTACTGAGTGGCGTGCAACAGGGTGTGGCTGTATGTCAGGTGGCTCTGGGCATGTGGCTCATTTGATAAACAAATGACTGCCTGTGGATCCCAAGAGCCTCCTTTACCAGGAAAGCAGCAACTTGGACCAATGGAAAGCAGAATAGTAGCTAGATTTGGGTTGCAGTTTGGGGCTACCAGTTACTTTCTGTGTAGGTGCATCCTTTAACTTGTCTGAGTATACCTACACCATGGGATGGCTGTGAGGATTCAGGGATGAGATTAGTGTACATTGAATACTGTTAAAGTGCTGTCTCTAAATGGTAATGACCACTTCAGTATTTGTGGATGTTGAATTTCTGAGAATACAAGGACAGGTGTGTCAATAAGTTGAGTATATTTGTAAATGCCCTAGGAGACTTTGCAGACGGAGTCCAAAGAACTACCTCCTCGTGTAGGTGGGGAATGCACAACATTTATATCCCCAAGTGCTCACTGATAAAGCTGCTGTGAGAGGGACTGCCAGACATTTGGCAACTCCTTTATAAACCTCTGGGACATTTGAATGATACTAGAGGACTCTGTCCGGTTTCCTTTGACCAGTGACAAGTGGTTGCAGTGCATCCATATGCGCTGGTGGGGCTGTTCCTCTTCAGGTCTTCAGGTAGGACCCCCTCTTACGAGAATTCCCTTATGCTGGTGGCACAGGGCTACCCAGGCACACATCTTCTGATTCGTGATTTGACATGCATGTCTTCATAGAAACAGGTTTACTCTATTTGGGGCTTATAGGTTGTGTGGGCTGTCCTGGGGAACCTATCGTTTCTAGGATTGTTTCTATGGAAAAAGTCAATTCTGACTTCCACATTTAGAACTTAGAACATAGCTTATTTGCATGTTGATAAAACCCTTACTTAGGCTGTAGAAGAATTGGGAACCATGTTATAGGAGAAGTGGTGATACAATCTGGTTCTTAATGGATCCAAGAGGTGGTAACTCCCCTGTATTGTATTATAACACATGCCAGGTCAGTTGTAGGAAGTCTTTGGTGCATAAAATGCAAGGAGGCTACTCTGCTTTGATTTTTAAAAATAGATTTTGAAATCTTGGTTCAAAAAAATCAAGGATTAAAAGGGAGCAGGAGCAGCTGCAGAAAACCCACTGTGGTGGGATGGTGGGGATTGCCCCGTTCATTGTAAATGCTAATTGTAGAGCACGTGGAAGTTGGTAGGGGTGTTACAGATGGATGTGGAAGCAAATCCAGTGAGGGTATTACTTAACATCCTATAGCTGTTTCCTGGAATCCCCGTGTTTCAGTTCGTTTGGGCTGCTGTAATAAAATGTCATAGACTCAGTGGCTTATAAACAAATTTATTTCCCCAAATGCTGGAGGTTGGGCAGTCCAAGATGGAGGTGCCAGAAGATTTGGGGTATGGTGAGGACTGTCATCTTGATGTGTTCTCACATGGTGGGAGGGAATAATTCTGGTCTTTTCAGCCTGCATAAAGGCACTTATGCTACCTGTAAGGACTCCACTCTTGAGACTTGCTATGACCTTCCAAAGGTCCTACCTGCAAACACCATCACACTGGGGATTAGGTTTCAACGTGAATCTGGGGCAGGGGACACAAAATTTTCCTCAGAGGAAGTGTTGATTTGCTTTTCCTTTTTTTTTTTTAATTAATAAATTTGTCATCAAACTGGTTTCCATACAACACCCAGTGCTCACCTCAACAAGTGCCCTCCTTAATGCCCATCATTCATTGAGCCCATCCTCTCCCCACCTCCCCTCCAGCAACCCTCAGTTTATTCTGTGTATTTGAGTCTCTTATGGTTTTTATATTTTCCTTCCTTTTCTCTGTTCATGTTTTTTTAATTCCATATGAGTGAAATAAAAAATATTTCACTTTCTGACTTATTTTGCTTAGTATAATACACTAGTTCCATCGACATTGTTGCAAATGGCAAGATTTTATTCTTTTTGGTCACTGAGTAGTATTCCATTGTACATATGCCACCTCTCCTTTATCTGTTCATTTGTCGATGGACATTTGGGCTCTTTCCATAATTTGACTATTGTCGATAGCACTGCTATAAACATTGGAGTGCGTGTGCCCTTCGAAACAGCATTTGTGTATCCTTTGGATAAATACCTAGTTGTGCAATTGCCTGGGTCATAGGGTAGCTCTATTTTACTTTTTTGAAGAAACTGCACACTGTTGTCCAGAGTGGCTGTCCCAATTTGCATTCCCACCAATGGCACAAAAAGGGTTTCCCTTTCTCTGCATCCTTGCCAACAACATCTGTTGTTGCCTGAGTTCTTCATTTTAGCTGTTCTGACAGGTGTGAGGTTGGTGTCTCATTGTGGTTTTGGTTTGTATTTCTCTGAGTCATATTGAGCATCTTTTCATGTCAGCCATCTAGATGTTGTCTTTGGAAAAAAGTGTCTATTAATGTCTTCCCATTTCTTCACTGAATTATTTTGGGGGGGAGGGTTAGGTGTTGAGTTTAAGTTCTTTATAGACCTTGGATACTAACCCTTTATCAGATATTATTTGCCAATATTTCCCGTTCTGTCATTGCCTTTTAGTTTTGATTGTTTCCTTCTCTGTGCAGAAGCTTTTATCTTCAAGTCCCAATAGTTAATTTTTGCTTTTGTTTTCCTTGCCTCCAGAGACGTGTCTAGTAAGAAGTTTCTGTGGCCGAGGTCAAAAAGGTTGTTGCCTATTTTCTCCTGTAGGATTTTGGTGATTTCCTAGCTCACATTTAGGTCTTTCACCCGTTTTGAACTTATTTTTGTGTATGGTGTAAGAAAGTGGTCCAGGCTCATTCTTCATGTTGTGTCTAGTTTTCCCAGCACTATTTGCTGAAGAGACTTTTTTTTTTCCATTGGATACTCTTTCTTGCTTTATCAGAGATTAGTTGGCCATGCATTTGTGGATCTATTCCTGGGTTCTCTGTTCCATTGATCTGTGTCTGGTTTTGTGCCAGAACCATACTGTCTTGATGCTTACAGTACAGCTTCAAGTCTGGGATTGCAATGCCTCCAGCTTTGGCTTTCTTTTTCAGGATTGCTTTGGCTATTTGGGGTCTTGTTCCACTGATGTGCTTTTCCTATCCCAACCCCTAAAGAAGGGTTCCTATTATGTAAGCTTGAGATGAACTGGAACAAATTATATTTTCAAAAGAAAGCAGACTTGCCTTCTGGAAGGTTACTTTTGCCAGGTGAGTGGCCAGAAATAATGGACATTTTTCTACAAGGGTCTGTCAGGCACTAGCATGCACTTTCTACTGGATTGAGCATTTTGGAAAAACCAAAGGTGTATGATACACAATCCTTCAAAAGTTTATAATGTGGATGGGTAGATAAGATAGATATGCAAAAACAGTGACTGGAAAAGACAGTATGAAATGAATTGCTTTGCTACAAGTCATTTTTGGAAGATGGGGATATAAATTATACATACATGAATGCATACATTTTAAATGACCGTGTGCTCAAATGCCTAATCCAGGTAATTAGAGAAATTTGGTGATTTCTGAAGTATAGGCTCAAGCTTGAAGGAGGGCAAGACTATGGGTTGTGCGAGAGGATGTGTCAAAATGTAGATTTTTAAAAAGCAATTCATTGTTGTCTGTTCTGTTCCTAATGAGCTAACCTGGAGTTAAACCGAAGAAAACCCATTTTTGTCAGAAAGATTTTGCCTCTGCTTTCCCCAGTGTTCCCACCTATAGTTAAGCTGCCTGGGGTGGGGACAAAAGGAACGGAAGCCACTTTTCTGATGTGTGTGGTAGCTCTTCCCACTGACACCTGCCCAGTGAAGCTTCCTGAGGCTCAGCTCTGATCTCGCCTTTATCTGGTTCAGAAACTGAGTAGTTTCCTAGAGCGTGAAGTCCTCTCTTCTGAGCATGGTGTCGAGGGTCCTCTATCATCTGTAATCCTGACTTCCTTGTACCGTCCTTTGTCCACTAAACCCACGGCCGGCCTTCAAGCAGGCCCCCTCCCCCACAGTGGCTGCCGTGTGTTCTAGGAGAGATTCTCTTCCTGGGACGCCTGTTCCCTGTCCTTGCACGTCCTTCAAAGCTCTGCTCCCATGTTAATGTTTCCACAAAGCTTCCCTTGCCTCTCTAGCTAGTAGAATCCCTGCCACCCCTTGGTTAGTGGCATCTAATGCCTACTGCTCTTGGGGCTCTTGGTACTTGTTTCCCCCTGTATTGTGGATGTACGTGGAAGTTTTTTCTCCTCCCCACTGGAAAGAGCAGAGTCCCCAGGCCCTTCTCAGCGCGGTGCATGTGCACCTAACATCACCTGTGCTTCCCTCACAAGAGATCTTCCTTTCTGAGGAAGGCGCCTCACAGATCAGAACTGGCAGCCTGAGCTTGGTACCCTGTGCTCTGTTACTCAGGCCTTCAGCCCTAACTAGAAAACACCTGGGTCTCTTTGTTGCTATTCTCACATGTTAGTGTGGTGGCTTTTGCCCAGGTCTGCATAGCTGATGGACAGAAGCAGACAAGCACAATATGATTCCATTACCATTCAGCTTTATAATCGTCTCCAAGGCGTTTGTCCAAGGTCATTTCCCAGAGCAGCTAGGGGTATAAACAGGCAGTTTGCCAACATCAAAATCCTACCTGGCTGTAGCTCAGGGAAGGCTCTCTCAGGATGCTGGGAGAAGGCTGAAATACTGGGATGCGTCCTTGGTGACGTGCTGTTAAGGGGTTGGGTAATGGCGATGCGTGGTCGTATTTACAGCTGTTGGACACCCTAGATGTGCCATCGTTGTGGGTCTCTGCGTGATTTTCTAGAGAGGGCTACCACTCTCAGTTGGTCTGGTTTGGGGATATTACAGAGTGACTACCTGTTTTGGTCCTTGGTTGCTGTATACAAACCACCCCATCATTTAGTGGCATGAAAGATGTATTTTCACGTTTTGTGATTCTGTGGTTTGACTCTTGGCCAACCTGTCTGTGCTCGTGGCTTTAGCCTCTGCCTGTCACTGTGAGATCTCTAGGCTCATTTCCTAAGACTTTGTCCCTCTGGGCTCTACACATAGATGCCCATAGCTGCTGGTGTGGTCAGCAAGATTCCTCCAACGGTGGCATTTCCACAAGGGAGCTCTTTATTTTTGGCCTATGTGCAAGAGTTAAATAACTTGCTTTTAGATCTTCAATGCCTCTGTGGTGCGTGACATCCATAATAGATACTGAGGAGTGTTTGAACACTTACGAGGCTCACCAGTTGGAGAGTTTGATAAACAATGGTATATACACACCTACAGTGAAACACTGAAATTGGTGCATCAGATATCTGTGTAACAAGGGAAGTATCAATGGTGAGTGGGCAAAATTATGGAGTATATAGTATATGCTACCATTTGTCTCAAGTAGACAGCCAAACTACACTGTGTATTTATGGATGTAAATTGATGTAGTCTATACGCCAACATGCATGTGAGAGAATCGCTACACTGTCCAATTTTTTAGGTAGAGAGCAGTGCAATGATGAAGGAACCCTCAACCATGAGTTTGTGTTTGTTTTTAAAAACCTAAGGAGTAGAAACAGGCTATCACATGTTAAAATTGTATGTTGGGGATATGGCTATCTTCTCCAACTCCTCTGTACATAAAATCTGCAATATTTTATAGTTAAGTGTTTTTAAAAGGAAAGATCCTGACATGCCACAGATTCACAGAAATAAACATAGGCTCGGTGAGAAGGTAAGTAGGGATTTGATGAGTCACATTTCTGTGCCAGAGACTAGAACCCCCACGTGACTTGGTTTGCACCTGACCCATTTTTCCACTGCCCCATGTCATCCCGTTGTACTCAAACCTAGAATGTTTGGTGAAATTTATAACTTTCCAGCCACATTGGTAATGACTGCCTATGGCATGTGTCTGTTAGACTCTGTTCTGGGCACAGAATAGACAGATGATATTTAGGGCCTGGCTTGTTAGACCAGTGTTCTGACATCTCTGTAAGGAGAATCTCTGTTGGCCTCCCTGTAAGACCTGGGGCTTCGCACAAGATTGTTGACTAAACCCCCCTGGCAAAAACTGTGTGTGTGACTCTAGAGGCCTGAGGAGACCTGGCCAAGCGTTGGGAAGTGCTGGTCGCCTGGACTAGGGACTGTCTGAATTGTCCGTGCATCTGTCCTGGCACCTGCTACATTGGTGCTTAAATATTTATTTGAACTAATGGATCCAAGAATGTTTTATTAATGTGGCATTGTTAATCAGGATGGGGATGAGACCTTCTCCCTGTAGGCTGAGAGTAAAAAATGATTTATTAAGTTTTAAAGAGCAATAACAAAGAGCCTGGAAAGAAACCTTTCACCTGGACGGAGTTTCCTGGGAGCAGCTCTTGGAGGTTCCTTTGCAGGAGACCTTGAAGTTCTGACCTGTGTGCTGGTGGTCATGCCTGGCTGCTTTTCTCAGCTTCCTGGGGGCAGGTGGCCATAGCTCCCCTCCTTGTACCGTTGGGCAGACTTGACCCACGGGGCTCCCCTCCTCTTCACCCCCTCCACTATGACTACTTCATGGTCAACTCAAACTGCAGCGTCCCACAGAAAAGGAGCTGAAGCTTTTATGGAGACCTTGCAGTTTATGGGCTCAGGGAGGCAAATGGATAAGATAATTGTCTTCTCCCCACTTGCCATGCCTGTGTTAACAGTGGTCAAAGCTAAAATGGGAAATAGGGGGCGCCTGGGTGGCGCAGTCGGTTAAGCGTCCGACTTCAGCCAGGTCACGATCTCGCGGTCCGTGAGTTCGAGCCCCGCATCGGGCTCTGGGCTGATGTCTCGGAGCTTGGAGCCTGTTTCTGATTCTGTGTCTCCCTCTCTCTGCCCCTCCCTCGTTCATGCTCTGTCTCTCGGTGTCCCAAAAATAAATAAACGTTGAAAAAAAAATTAAAAAGAATGGGAAATAGGGCTTCTCAGAAAGGAATTGAAAACTAGGAGGGTTTCTACTCTATTCTGAGTGGTTGCCCTTGCCTGTGAGCCACAGCTCTGTCATAAACAGCCTACATGTGTTAAATGATCTTTGCACTTTTATGGGTGATTACATCACCTTGTAACTTAGTTATAAACGGTTTGGTTATCTCGGTTTCACAGTACAGGTAATTTCAAGAAGGCGGTGATAAGCGAATGGCTGGTGCCCTTTGGAGAAGTAAATGGATAAAATAGTCTTTGTTTAGCCTGGGAGTGGAGATGGGCTGGTTATTAGCTAATGATGCCTCTAGGGGTTACAGATTGAGATTTTATGAAGTTCTAAGAAATAGGTCTGAAGGCTTTTCCTGATACACTTTTGGTTTCCTAATTCAACTAATATGCTGTGTTGTTCATATGTTGGAAAAACTGCTGGCCACTCATGAGTAATGTAGACAGAAGCTGGGAAGGCTGGTGATGTTCTCACATACGGCGGGGAACGTGGACATGTCATGGCTCTGAACTGGGCACAAGGTGGAAGTGGCCAGAAAGCCGCTTCAAAAACATGGGCTCCAGTCCTGACTCTGCAGTCACACAGGATAAGTGGACACGAAGTCCCTTTCAACTTGCCAAGCCCTGCCTCCTCTGCCCCTTTATTTTTATCATTCCAGAGGTGGAATGATATTTATCCTACCTACTTCTTAGGGGAGTTGTGAGGTTTAAGCCAGGTAAAGATAAAAGGTCTTTGGAACTATAAGCCAGTTCTGTTGTCATTTCCATCATAGCAAACATCAAGATCCTCAGGCTGTGTAGATCTGGCCATAAGTTCCCAGAAGGTAGGAGCATAGAGAACTCTGGAAGTCTCCAGCAAGGCAAACACTGCTGTGAGTGAGGAGTTCTCTAGCCCTGACTGTATGTAGGGCCCAAACTGGATAACCATATTTCTGCCAGGGATTGCAAAGAAGGGATTTGGAAACTGAGTTGACAGTTCCTTTTAAGGGTCTCTCTCTTTCTCTCAGGTGTCAGGTGATGTCGTTTAGATTCCCAGTGAACACACTTTTGCACCTAGCAACCCACTGCAAGGGACAGAAAACAGAATGGTCCAGAGAGAACAACAAAGTGGTAAAGCAGAGGTAGTAAAAATAATAAAATAAATAAATAAATAAATGGTGTATAACCCAGAAGATAAAGCTAATAAAAGATAAATCTTTCACTCTGTTGGAATTGACATGTAGTTCATCCTGGGTAAAAAGCTAAGGGGGGAACAGATGTTCCTCTTTTTTCTTTCCCTTCTTGCTTTGCAAAGGAGGAAATTGAGGCTCAATTTCCACGAATTGAAATTGCCACTATGTTAGCTAACAGATGCCAGGGATTGGTCTAAAAACTCCATATAATATGTCCTGGAATCTTCCCATCTACCCCACAGGAGGCACCTGATAAACTGAGGCCCAGGGAGGTTATGTGACTAGCCTGAGCCACACAGCTAAGAGGCAGATGGTCTGGCTCCAGAATCTTTTTACTAGGACACTCCTGTGTTCAGGGAGATGACAAAGTCCTATTCTGTAATTGACTTTAAATTGCAAATCTCCCTTGCAGTGGCCTGGAGTAGGTGCCTGTGGATGGCAGAGTTTGAGATTCCTACTGGTCTTGTGGGTCAGGATGACGATGCTCCCTAGGGGGTATACCCCCATTTCACCCACAGTGGTATGTGGCCTTGGGGAGCAACCTTGCAACTGAGCTGCTACATTTTCAGAATAGTTGGCCAGATGCAGGGAGCCTTCTGAGGCTGTGATTGAAAGTGAAGTTAATGTCCCTAAGCAAGGACTGAATTTTCTACTTTGTCTTTGCATCCTCAGTGCTCTACTAGCCTGTCGCGTGCTTGCTAAATTGCCATCTTCTCCGTCAAATCCAAAAGTCGTCTTTATCGGGGTGGTAGTTTCAAGTTCTTAGCTAAACTGAAATGAATGTCCGTGACTAAGTGAGCTATTAGGAGACAAAGCAGTTGGGGTCGGGGATCAGAATGATATTTAGGTCCTACTCCTACAGTTATTAGGCCGGTCTCTTGAGGTAGAAGGGATCGGGGCTCCAAAAAAGTTAGGTGGAACATGCTAATATCACACACATCTACTTAGGGTCCTAGCTTTAAGCACAGTGAAGAGTGACGCTCTTGATCCTGAATTGGTTTGAATTTTCAAGAATGCATTTTTAAGTGTAGGTTGCCCCTAATATCACTAGACAGCTACAAAAAATTCTCCCAAGTATTTAGAGTTGTCTTTTGGAAACCTTGCTGCCAGTGACTATTTCTGGGTCAACCTATTTGGTCCATAATACACCTGGGTTATGAAATTCCCACTGTGAGGCTGAGGGAGGCCTTGGGTCTTGGAGTCTAACCATGGGGCATGGGGTATGCTTCGTGGTTTAGACGTGACAGTGATGTCTGGCATTTTGCCTACCTCCTATTAGGTTTGGCCCTCTTTTCAAACCTCCTTCAGCCCTTGGTACCTTTATGAGCCCTGAGGTTCACTGCTCTTAAAGTTGCCTTGACAATGCAAAAAAGATATTTCCTCTGAGAGTCTGCTCTCAACTCTTTTTCTCCGAAAGGCACTAAACAGGTTTGTTGTAAGGGTGGGAATTCCCAACATACTATATTCTTAGAGGCTTTTTTGCATTTTTTAGGAAAGAATTGCTAAAACAGATGAATCACTTTCTGGTAAAATGTCAAGTTTCTCACGAAGAATTTGGGGAATGTGAAGTAAATGGTGACGGGGCAAAAAGGGCCACTAGGCTAGTCTAAAACCCCTTCCCTTCCATGGTTCTTTCTTGGTAGACAATTAAGAATTTTTGGAACTCCGGTTTTATTTTCCAACAGGGGGAGGATCGAGAAGACTGCATGTGTGAATCATGGTATTAAAAGTTACCAGCCCTGAAAAAATTGCCCAGAAATAGGACTTTTTCTATGAGAGTCTTTATATCCCGGGATACCTGATTTGTGTACTTGATCAAAAACCCTTCCAAAATTCCCAAACCAGCCTCTGAGTGTGGTAACTTGTTGTTTTGGAGAGAGCTTTTTAATTTTATCACAGTGAGGGGATTGTACACCTTCACAATGAGGACATTTCCCTCATGGTGTGTTTTTTGCCCCTTTCCCACCACCTTTACAGTAACTCCTGGATGAATCACCTGCGTGTAGAGAAGGTGAATAGCTGGCAAGATCCCGAGCCATCCGTTAGCTTTTGTTAGCTGTTCGCAAGTTATTTAAAAATAGAGCTTTGTTTTCCCAAGGGTTTAGGATCCTCCTGTGTGGGAGAATGGGCTTGGAGGGTCCCTCAGGCTCTGGAGATAGGGCGTCTTCACCCAGCACTGCCAGCCAGTCCCCTGGTGACTGTAGGTCAAGATAATTTATCCTGAGGGCTGCTGGCCCCAGGGGAGGGAGGGAGCCACTGGAGAGGCTGACCTAAATGCAGGCCTTGTCAGCTTGTTAAAATGTGGAGGATGAAGGGAATACTGGCAAAGCTGCTGGAGAACACAGCGGATGCTTGCTTGGAAGGCGTGTTGGAGTCAGGTGACTCATAATTGTCTTCCAAGTTCAGGTTGCTCCCAGTTGTGTGAAAATGATATTCTTAGCCCCTATCTCCTGGTCATTTTAGGGTTAATGAAGTTTAGTATTTTAAAGTAATCCCCCAACTTGAAATGCAGGCACCTGGACAGAGTTGTGATGGGCAGATACCTGGCCAGAGACTCCTCAGATACCTTCCTTCGGGTGCAGGCACACTCCATGACGTTGGACAGGAGAGCTTTGCCCCTGCGTGTCTTCAGTCCCCTTAGTGTGGGAGTGTGGTGGCTCATCCTATAGTCCCTTGCATGATGCTTTTGCAAAGCAAGTGTTCTGTAAGCAGTTACTGTTGAGCACAGCTCCCTCCAGTGAGGCTTTGGATGTATTTTTTTTCATTTGTCTCTCTTCCCTTTGTCTTACTCTAACACCTTCAGGAGACTTGGTTTGAACGTGGCTGACCTATAAGTGGCATGTGGAGGTCTGCTGGCCTCTTGTCACCACATGATTGTTGGGGGCAGCTGTGGGGCAAGTTGGTTTCCCACCATACTTGGTAAAGATGTCTACTTGGGAGTAACCTGTGGACCAGGAGCACTGAAGGGACAGGTGGAGAAATGACTGTTAGGAGGGGGTTCTCTGGTGGGTTTGCTTGGATAAAGGTGAAGGTCTGGAAGGGGCTACCTGGGAAGTGATAGCATGTTCTCTGTCCCTCCTTCATATTTCCTTCTGGTGCCTAGACACATAGCCTTTGGGAAAGGGTCATGTCTTAGACCTTCTAAACTGCTGTAACAGAACATCCTAGAGTAGGGGGCCAAAACATTGATTTCTCATGGTTTGGAGACTGGAAAGTCCAGGATTAAGGGGCCAGGATCTGCTGTCTGGTGGGGGCCTGTTTCGGGGTTAGCCGTTGTCTTGCTGTGATGTCACATGGTAGAAGGGCCAAGGAAGATCTCTTTGGCTCTCTTATAAGGATACTCGTCCCATTCATGGGGTCTCATGACCTAATCACCTTCCAAAGGCCCCACCTCTGAATACCATCATATTGGGTATTAGAGCTTAATGTGAATTTGGGGGGCAAAAACATTGAGTCTATAGTTAAGTATGGGTAGGTAACTGGGTTAACCTAGTAACTAATATCAAACCACTATAGTGTCTGGCTACTTGAAGGGCTTGCTGGGACACTGCCTTGTTATCTCTCTCCATTATTGTCTGCCCCAGTGTAGAATCGACAGAACGGAAAGCAGGCATGCCTTTGGAGACTGCCCAGCTGGGCCATTGCCCAAGGGTGAAATAGGTGCTTTGCCCCACACTGAGTCTCATCCTCCTGGTACAGAGGCTCATGCCTCTCCATGCCTTCTCTCAGTGCCAGCTCCCTCAAGGCCAGGTTTCTCCAAGGACCTGGGAGAGTGGCAAATGTCTGTACAGAAGGAGTGGCAGTCATTCAGTCATCCATTCATGAGCTCCAGGGGAGAGTCTGGCAGGTATTTCCAAGTGAATGAGATTTCTCCATCCTGGGGCTAGAGTGTGGGCTCTGCCCAGAGGAAAGGAAATTAGGAGGGTTTTCATCACTCAGAGCTAACTTTTTTTATTGTTTGTTTATTTTTGAGACAGAGCATGAATGGGGGAGGGGCAGAGGGAGAGAGGGTGACACAGAATCGGAAGCAGGCTCCAGGCTCTGAGCCATCAGCCCAGAGTCCGACGTGGGGCTCGAACTCATGGACTGCGAGATCGTGACCGGAGCTGAAGTCGGACGCTTAACCAACTGAGCCACCCAGGTGCCCCAGAGCTGACATTAAAGTGGCGGTAGGAAAACCATGATTGGTCTGAGGGTCCCCGCAGGTAGACTGTGTTACGTGGAGGTGTGTGGCAGAATCCTGTGGAGAAACAGCAGCTACAGGCTAAGTGTGGCATATTGTCCTAGAATGTGAATCTTAAACATTTTTGGGAAAACTGAAATAACATAGACACAAAGGTGAAGGGGTTTTAAAACCAGATACAAAATTCACTAGCTGCTTTTACTAGACTTTTTGTGGAAACAACACCCATTTAGGAAAACACCTACTGGTACAGCCTGATGACTGTCACATACTGAACCCACCCATGACCAGCCCCTGATGGAGAGCGAGAACTTTGCACACCAGAAGTTTCCTTTGTGTGCCTGTGCAGTCACTAAACCCTTTCCAAGAGTAAGTGTATCTTGATTTCCAGCATTGTCACTTACTTGCCTTTGCTTGTTCTTGAAGTTTATATAAATGGAATAATTTCGTATGTATTTGTACATCTGCATTCTGTTGTTTTTTTTTAACCTTTATTTTTGAGACAGAGCATGAATGGGGGAGGGTCAGGGAGAGAGAGAGAGGGAGACACAGAATCGGAAACAGGCTCCAGGCTCTGAGTGGTCAGCACAGAGCCCGACAAGGGGCTCGAACTCATGGACCGCGAGATCATTATCTGAGCCGAAGTCGGATGCTGAACCGTGTGAGCCACCCAGGCTCCCCTACATCTGCATTCTTTTACTCGATGTTGTGTTTAGGATTTTTTATTTTTCTTGGTTGCTTGTGCTTGCAGTTTCCTCATTACTGTTGTACTGTAAGGTAAATATACTGGAATTTATTTGCCCATTCTAATGAATGGATATTTGAGTTATTTCCAATTCTTGGTATTAAAAACAATGCTGCAGGAAATAGTCTTGTACCTATCTTTGGGTAATCATTTTTATGCATTTTTAAAAATCACTTAAAATTTTTTTTAATGTTTATCTTTGAGAGAGACAGCATGAGTGGGGGGTTGGGGAAGCAGAGAGAGGGAGACCTGGAATCCGAAGATCTGAAACAGACTTCAGGCTCTGAGCTGTCCGCACAGAGCCCAACGCGGGGCTCGAATCCACGAATTGCAAGATCGTGACCTGAGCTGAAGTCAGACGCTTAACTGAACCACCCAGGCATCCCCTTACTTGTATACATTTGTTAGGTATATGTCCAGAAGTGAAATTGCTGTCTCACAGGGGATGTGGTGTTCAGCCAGAGATAGTACCAAGTAGGTTTTCCAAAGTGGTGGTGCCTGTTTGCACGTCCATGAACGGTGTATGAACATGCCAATTGCTTTGCATCCTTGGCAACACTTGGTTCTATTGTTTTAGCTATTCTCAGTGTATATCCTGATGGTGTTATGGTAGTTTTTTTTTTAATGTTTGAGAGAGACTTGGTGGGGGGGAGGGGTAGAGAGAGAGGGAGACACAGAATCTGAAGCAGGCTCCAGACAGAGCTGTCAACACAGAGCCTGAAGTGGGGCTTGAACCTGCTGTGTGATCATGACCTGAGCTGAAGTCGGGTGCTCAACGGACTGAGCCACTCAGGTGCCCCAATATCTTCTGTTCTTAATTTGTGTTTCCCTGGTAACCAAAGTTGGGCCCTTGTTCAAGCTATCATGTACTAGAAAGGTGAAATATTTCCATCAGGACTCTATTGGGCCACTCTAGGACTTCAGTAGAAACATTGACTTTTGCCTTTAGAACCAGAATGTGTGCTAGATTCACTCACTGCTTACCCTTGTTCCTTCATTTCCTTAGCGCTTGTGTCCTTACTGCAGAAGGCTGTTAACACTCGAGTGAATAGATCCCTGAAGGTAGATCATTGTAATTTTGACTCATGGTTATCACTTTTGGGGAGAGAGGAGGTGGTGATCTCTGGTTCGTATGCTATTGCTTGGAGTTAATGTGCTTTTCCCCACTTTTATTCGTCTTTCCTCTTCTTTGCCCCCCCCCCCACTCCCTTCTCATCTTCCTCTTTTCATCTTCCTCTCTTTGCCTCTTTTGTCCTGAGGCAAGTCCTACCTCTCCAGTACCTAGTGCCCTTTATTGTCAGGGTGTTGGAAGGGAACATGGTATGATGCCCATTGCTCCCACCTTAAGTGTGTAAGCTCAATCTTTGGCACCTCTTTTGCAACTAAAGAAAAAAGAACCATCCTGCCAAACTTTTCTCTGTTGTCCTCATAGCTATAGCTATGGCTGCATTTGAGACTTTTTTAAATGAGATCATCCAAGAGCTGTCAGTGGAGGGTTATCGGGGGTTGAGGCATTCTTGGATGCGTATTGCAATTTGCACTCTACCTTGCTGAACCAAAGCCTAGTCCTTCTGATCATTCTGTGGCATGGCATGCGCTGGCATGATGTACATTTACTGTTAGAACCACACATTGTCCCCGATATTTCTCCTGGGAAACAGGTGTTGGTGGCAGGAAGGAGTACTGAGAGGTGGAAGTCTTTGGCCTGGGTTTCTGGCCCCATGCTCCTGTTATGGATGAAAGCTTGTCACTCTTAAATCTAAATTGAGTGTCAGCAGCTTGTTTATAGGGGACTTAGGTTTCCTGTCCTGGGATCCTCTCCTTTTCGGTGCCACTTCTCTGAATCAGAAGCCTAGAGCTCTTGCCCTTTTTCAGGAAATGCAGTGTAGTGTGGTAGGAGAGGAAGGGACCTCAGACACCCTAGGATCTAGGCTTACCCTGCTGTTGCTACATGAGAGACCTGCTTGCTATGGGCTGCAGCCCCCTGCCCCCCACCCCCAATGCTTTAATAGAAATGGGGAACACAGTGCTTCATGGGAAGGGTAAAGAGGATTAAATGACAATGGACAGAAAAGACCTGGTATGATGACTAGGATGGTGCTCAGAAAAGTCCCCTTTTAAAAATCAAAAGAAGGGAAACAGACTAACCCATGCTATGGAATTAATGCTACTACTCCTTTGTATCTGCCTCCCCCCTGCTCCCACTCCTTACTATCTAGTAGATGCTTAAAACTTGGGACTCCTTTGTCTGTGCATGCACCTGAGATCACTTCTTTCATTCTCCATCCTGCCTCTTCCCCGTGAAGCCTCCCCAGACCCATGGGATCCAGAGATTTCTGTCCCTTCTGAACCTTAGCACTGGGGCAAGAACAATTGGAATGTTCCTATTCTGTCCACAGATGAAGCACCTTTGCAGATTCGGTCCCTCTGCAAACATTTGGCCATCTGTCCTATACCAGATACTGTTCTCGGCCCTGGGGATACAACCATGACCCAAGCAGATAGGTCTCTAGACTGCTGGAACCTACATTGGTGAGCTGGAGGACCAGCAAGTGGTGAACACACTCATTTCAGATAAACATAAAGAAGAGAATACAATCAGTGGTATGGTAGAAAGGGATAGAAAAGAGTCTGTTGGATTAGTTGGTCAGGAAAGATTCTTCAGAAGGGAGGGGATAATTAGGCTGGGATTGACCAGACCAGGCACAGACACAGAGGAATGGAGAAGGGTTGCAAATTCAGAGATGCAAGAAAAGAACAAGGAGGGTGTGTGACTGGAGTGCAGTATGCTGGGGGGATGTGGTAGGCATGGTAGTGGAGGACATAGGGTGTGGCTGCTTCCATGAAGAGTTTGGATTCTATTTCTGATGCAGGGGAGTGGCATGATCTACACTTACCTGTTGAGAGAATGATTGACAGAGGTTGAGCTTAGAAGCAGAGACCAGGAAAGGGAGTAGAAACAGCCCAGGAGAGAAGGGAAGGGCCGTAGTAAGTGGGGACGTGCCTGACCCAGGATACCTTCTGGAACCAGGGCTATGGGACTTGCTGCTTGGTGGGATGTGGGTATGATGGACAGAAAGGCAGCCAGGACAACTTGGAGGCTTTTGGCTTGAGCAACCAAGTGGATTTGGAGGTGGTGTTTAGTGAGATGGAAATGACTAGGAGAGAAACTGGTGAGTGATAGGCTAGAATTCAAAAGTTCTATTGGGGCTTTTAAACTTTCATTAAAAGTATTATGTGCCAGAACAAAGACCTGAAGTTTGAATATGTGGGTCTAGATCTCAATGGAAAGGTCAGGACTGTTCCGTGTATGGGAGTGTGCCCCAAGATCACATCGGGGGTGTGTGTATGTGCGTTACGTATGGTGCGGGGAGATAGCTGAGAGGCAGAGTCCCCTCCATCATTTACAGGTGGATGGAGGAGGACCAATAAATTCAACAGTGAAGAGAAGTTGCCAGGAAAGGGGGAAGACCAGGACTGTAGTCAAGGAAGCCAAGATGTCTTGGAAACCTGGCTCCTGAGAGCATATTTGTGTAGAGGAGGATTTTTCACTCTAAGCTCATGGTTTGATTTCAGCTGCTTAGCCTCCAGAGGTCTTCTGCTTACCTTGCCAGTTCCATCTGGGTGCGGAGTATCGTTAAGTGATTAAATTGATATAAATTATTCACTATCCTATCTTTTTTAATGTTTTTATTCTGCCATCTGGGCACCCTTTACTCAGTGCTGGGCTTCAGCACTAGGTGCCAAGAATAGCAATGATAACAATTAGCATTTGTATCATACTTGATAGCTGTACTCCTACTTTGTCTTACGTTCCCCACCCAAGTGACCTAGACATTTTTGGCTGCTCCTGGGTAAAGGATTAGGTGACAATCCCCTTGGCTAGGAATTCAGTCCTTTGCTATGATAGGGCTCTAACCTGTCTTTGAACTTCTCGCTCACCATGCAAACCCACATGCCCATCGGCTTCAGCCCAGTGGATGGCCTTGTACTTGCCTGCCTGGAGTATCTGCCCATGTTTCACACCTGCGTCTGGCCCTGCAGGGCACGTTCCCTGCTGGGGTTCCTCCTGAACTGCAAGCCAGAGTGAGGTCCCATGTCAGCATGTCTGAAGGCAGGTAGCACGCACTAGATTGAATCCCATGCTTAATCTCTGGAACCCTGCCTCCTGCCACTTACTTTTAATTGATGACTAAGGTTTACTTTTTAAGGCTCAGTCTGCTTAGCTATGCTGTTAGCTTCCCGAGGGCAAACATGTCTTAGAAGATTTGCTTGCCACCACGGTGCCTAGCAATGTCCTTCTGGGGCCATATGACAGGCTGGTTGGATTTCCTCTCCTTTGATGCCCTTGCGAGGTAGGACAGGCATTTCCCACAAATGAGGAAGTGAGGACGCAGTTAGTCTGTCTTGGGTCACACAGCAGTTGGTGACAACTGTTGGGACCAAATTTTAAACCACGTTGCACTTTTCACTCTTCCTCAGACCATAGTTCCTGAACACAGAATCATTCATTGATTGTTGTCTCCTACATAAATCATGGTGCTTCTCTATGAAGATGCATGACAGACTTTGGACCAGATTGTCTCTGCTTGTAAGAGCCTCAGCTGGACTGTGGTCTCTTTCCTCTGTCCTTGCAGGTCACAGCAAATGCTGCAAGTACTCTTTCTGACCTTTTTTGTTTCTGGTTATGTAAACTACAAAGGTGTTGTGGCTGCCACTTGCCTGGGCAATGGGAGTTCCCTACTCCCTCGTGGCATGAGTTCCCACAGGGCTGAGAGGAGTGTTTTCTGCAGCCCACCAAGAGGTTCTTGAGAGGAGGCCCTGAAGAATTAACGTGGTATGGCTGTGCCAAGGACACCTTTGTGACCTCTGGTTCCTTCTGTTTGCCTTTAGCCTAAGCCTTGTGGAGGGTGCTCATTGCTAATGATGGAAGATGAATGGCCTGTGACACAGCACATTCTGGAAGTCAGCTATTGATGTCCCCCTTGTTGACAGGGCAGAAGCTTGGGACTTTGTGGAAAGTCTTTGATGTTCCCCTATAACTGTTACGCCTGGGCTAAGGATCTTGCTCTCCACCTCCTTCCTTTTAGCTTTAGAGAAACCCCAAGCCCCACATTTAACACACCCATGCCATCAAAGCATTCTCAATTTTCAGGATCCAGAAATTCCCACGGAACCAGGAGTTGTGGCAGATGAGACCTCCGAAGTACAGGAGCTCTGGGTGTGCTAACTCTGCAGAGAGAAATGCAGCGTCGTCAGACCTCCCTGCAGGAGTCCAAAGACAAAGCTGCTCATCCTTATGCCCAGATGTTCCCAAGCTGGTGATGGCCCTGTGCTGATGGGTTATTTAGATGGTACTATATTTAGCGTTTCTGGTGGGGAGAGGCTGTGGTTTATTGCTATGAGAAGCAAGAATCTATAACTGTAGAGTATGCCTTCATCCATTGAACCAACACACACTGAAAAAATACTTTGCAGGCAATATTCTATATGCATAGGACATAAAGATAAATATTCCTACCCTAGGGACTCAACTATACAAGGGGATGCAGTGCAGTTGAGAGCTGTTACAGTGAAAACGGGGGAGAGGCCACTCAGGCCAGCAGGAATACTGAAGCTCCACAAAAGCAGCAATATTTAAGCTGGACCTTTAGAAGGTGAATAGTGGTGGGGGCAGGTGGAGGGAGGGGAGGGAGGCAGAGGAAGAAGCCTGGGCACAGGCAACAGGATGTTTTCTGTGTTTTGTTTTCAATGAAAACTCTAGAGCAAAGTTCTTCAGCCACGGCACTGTTGATATTTGGAGCTGGGTAACATTTTGTTAGGGGCTGTCCTGTGCGTGGTTGAATGTTTAGCAGCACCCCTGGCCTCTACCGACTAGAAATCAGCACCCCTCCCCTGCCCAGTTGTGACACCAAAAATGTATCAACATTGCCACATGTCCCCTAGGGACTGTTTTGTCCATCCTCCCCACTTTCGTGCCCCCCCCCCACCCACCCAGTTGAGAACTGTTCCAGAAGCAAACAGACTAGAAAATAAGTTGGAGTAAGAAATCAGAGACAGGACATTCTATTAAGAATAGGTTGTAATATTTCACATAAGCGAAGTCCTGAACTAAGGCGACAGAGCAGGAATCAGGAGGTTCTAAGGTGTCAACAGTAACAGGCATGTTCTAGGGACCTGAATGAATGTAGGTGAGTCTGTTGGTGACTGACTGGAATCCCTCAGGTTTTCAATATTGGATAAGGCTTGGGGGGATGGAAGGAGCACTGGACAAGGGAGTAAGCACTGTTCCTGGGTTGATTGTTTTTTAGGGGCTTGAGTTTGCCAAGTCCCTTAAGTTGTGTGGATCTCAGGGTCCTTCACATGTAAAACGGGTCTATAAGAGTACCTGCCTTTCAGTGTTTTTGGACCCAATTCCAACCTTCCACATAACACTAATTCTTAGAAATTATCAGGGTGTCAGAGAATTCAGAATTAACAACAAATCCCACAGGTTAAGGGTTCAGTCCTACAAGACTTCAGATACCAGTTGTAAGCACCAGACTGTTACCTGTGCTTCTGACTGCCTGGCTACAGGCCAGGTTCCAATGACCACCTCCTTAGGTTAGATTAACTTGCTAGAGTGGCTCACAGAACTTGAGGAAACACGTAAGTATGTGCATCAGTTTATTAAAGGATGTGATGAAATAAAACAACACCCACATAAAGAGAAACATGGGTCAAGATACCCAAAAAAGGAGCTTCTGTCTTCGTGGAGCTTGGGGCCTGGCTCGATGGCATGTGAGAGCATTATAGTTCTCCCAGCATGGAAGCTTGCCAACAACAAGGCAAAAAAACTGTCCTCTGAGGTTTTTATGGAGGCTTCAGTACATAATCATGATTACTAAGTTATTGGCCATTGGCTAACTAAGTCTCCAGACCCTCTCCCCTCCCCGATGTTACGAGCGAGACTCCAAGTTTTAACCATCTAATCACATCGTTGGTCTTCCTGGCAGCCAGCCCTCATCTTTAGGTGGTGTCCACAGGTCACCTACTGACACGAGACACATTTAACCTCTCATTAAGAAATTCTAAGAGTCTTGGGACCTGTAAGCCAGGAACTATGGATGAAGACCAAATATGAGAAATGTATTTTGGTCCTCTTGAATGATCAAATAAGTACTTCTTAGAAATCGCAATATTGCACCTGTGTTTCCTATCCCATGGAATTCTAAGATTTCATGCTTGTGGAAACCCCTTGAAACCTGCCATACACTTGCTAAACGAGGAGGACTTTTCTAGCTGTAGAACACTTAAGAGTGAGGGCAGTGGGGATGAGCATATGTGAGACGTCGGCGGAGAGGGAAGGCAGTGGACAGGGTGGTGCCTCCAGCTGTGGGCTTGTGGATGATGAGGCTAGACAACACAGCTCATGAAGCCCTTGAATGTGGGTGCAGGACGTTGGGACTTGGCAGGGAGGAATCTGCTGGTGTGGTGATTCACATCTCCACTGTGAAGGGTGGAGCTGTCACAACACGGTGCTGTTCTTCATCCTTCTGTCAGCAGAAAAAAAACAGACTCCAGAGCCAAGCATTAACCAAAATACGAAGGTGCTGTGGAAAACACAGGCAGATGGTGGATACAGCAGGAGAGGGATGGGCCAAGGAGTAGTCTATTGTGAACATCTGATTTTTTTTTCACCAGAGAACATTCTCTCTTCACCCATTTCCTACTGGTTTTCAGGATACTTTTGGACTCTGAAGAGCAGTGGGTACTTAAGAGAGGCACTAATTGTCAGGAGGCCTTGTTTCCCTCACCTAAAGGAGAGAGTCTGTGATCAGAGGGAGGCCTTTCTGATGAGCCACCAACCAGGGATCTTTCTGCGGATGTATTTTGGGTCAATGCGAGAAGGTTGGTGTCACAGGCAGCCTTCTTGGGAAGCAAGGAGGTGCTTGATGAATGTAGGCATAGTATTGGAGCTTCTTTTAGTTCAGCCTACTCACTGGGAAAACCAAGGTCCAGAGAATTTGATTTGTTGAGGGATGTTCTATTTGGATACCAAAGGAGGACCCCACCCCTTGATAACATGCCTATCAGACCCAACACACCTGCCACACCAATACGTGGTTGCCTTTGGCTGAGTACTTCCAGCGCCATGTTTCAGCTCTCTTGAATAAATATGACTCAGCCTGTGTCCAGAACTGGGATGGTTGCTCTTCTTCTGTAGTTTGTTTGTTGAAGGTGGTGACTGTTTGAATCCCTTTTGTTGAAGGTATTGGGGTCATTCTGTTGTGATGTTTCCCAAGGCTTTCTGCTGTGCTGGGTCTCCAGGACGGCCCTGGAACCAGGGAATTGGTAAGGATCCCTGGGGAAGGTTGGAACTGTAGTCCTGGACTACACCCCTATTTTAACACCTAAATGAACCTGCAAAGAGTAAACGTGACTCCAGCTTTGTCCGGAATTAGGATGATGGAACACTTTGTATGTGTACCTGGGACGTGCACCTGTTAAAACCGGGATGTCACACCCACTGTTGATCCCCCAAAGCATTTGCTTAAAGCTTACTGGTTATCTAGTGTGTAAGACATTTGCATGAAAGTGAGAATTTTGTTGAGGAATGAGACCTCTATTGTCCTAGTTTCTGAGAAACTGAGAGCACAAGCAGGGGAGGGGCAGAGAGAGGAGGAGACACAGAATCCGAAGCAGGCTCCGAGCTGTCAGAACAGAGCCTGATGCGGGGCTTGAACTCATGAAATGCGAGATCATGATCTGAGCTGAAGTCGGATGCACAACTGACTGAGCCACCCGGGTGCCCCATAAAATGTTTGCAGTTTAAAAGCATTGTGTACAGAACACTTGTAGAACATGCTTGAATACCCGGTAAAGAAAAGCCCAAGACTAGAGGGTTTGTCACCTTTCCTTGGGTGGTTGCTGCATTAATAGCAACAGTGGTAACTTGGACCCTGAAAAATAGCCTTCCAGAGCAGCACCACTCACCTGATAGTGTGTGAGCACTGCTCAGGTAAGGTGAAGAGGCAGCAGGCAGAGACTGCCACGCTCATGTCCAAAATGAGGTCTAGCAATGCATTTACCTATGTACAGTTTCAATGGGATGTGCTGGTGATTCCCTCATTTCATTACCTCCTCAAATGGTTTTCCCTGATGCCTGCATGAGGGTGGAGGAGGGAAGTTTTTGGTGCAGAAGATGAACCTATCCTCACTAAGATGAAGCTCCTCCCCTGCCCCTTAATCCTTTAGAGAGTAAAATGTTCATTTCACACCAGTCACATCAGTTCTTAGCTTTTTCTCTAAAACTCTGTCTTTGCTGGGTGACCTCATAGAGACTCCAGCTTAGGTGTTCTTTCAAGCTGTATCCCTGCTTTTCAGCCAGACCAGAAGTGACCTTGTGAAGTATGTGAAACCACATCTAAATTAGTCTCTCAAACACAATCACTTGGCATAGAAGGCCTGAGCTAACCGTGATCATTCCTAGACCATCTGTGGCCATCTGACAGCAGGTTTGGTTGGAGAGTTTTAGCGAGTGTTACTGCCAAAGAATGGTTCACTTCCAAGTAGTAGGGTGCTGATGGCTGCCCCGTGATTGCTCGCACCCCCAGGATGAAAATTAAAGGCATTGCTTTGAGGTCTTTGGTTAATGGTGATTCAGGTAGCAGACCCCCATTTACCTTCCTAACTTGGAAGTCAGAGTCTGTTTCATGGTTGCTATTCAGTGAGAATGTGTGTTGGTTTCAGAATATTTTTTCCCTTCCTTCTGAGGTCCCAGCAGTGAAGATGCTATTGTGCCTGTTTGCCGATGTACTCATATTGAACATTCCCTCTTGATTCTCAGTTAAACTTCTCTGCTCTCTAAGACCATGAACAAGTTCCCCATTGCAAAATACAGAAAATTGGATAAAGGTGAAATATATGAATCAAGAGATTTAGAAGCTGTATGAGTAGCATTAAGGTATGGTGGAAATGGTATTTCAGTTTGGAATGGTAAAGCACTGAGTAAATGAAATAGAGTAATAGCAAAAGAAGAATTTCAAAGACCATTTTTTTGGGCCTAGGGACGGGATAAATGATGTCCCTGATTTCATTTGCATTGTGAGTGTTCACGCAAGGACGGGAAGGATGCATGACAGAAGATCTAACTATCTTCCTGTTGAGGGTTCTTTTTCCTTGTAGGTCCGTTTGTAAGTACAGGCCTTTTTTATTTGACTATAATTGACACACAGTTACACCCGTTTCAGGTGTACTTAGTGATTCAGCAAGTTTATACATTAAGCTGTGTTCATCACAAGTGGATCTACCGTCCATCCTGATATGTCACTATTAGAGTATTGTTGACTGTATTCCTTCTGCTGTTGCTTTCATTCCATGACTTATTCCATAATTGGAAGTCCATACCACCTCCTCTCTTTCACCCCTTCTGCCCGGCCCCCCACCCCCTCCCTTCTGGTATCCATTGGTTCTCTATAGTGGTCTGATTTTGCTTTCTGCTCATTTTTTTTTAAAGATTCTACATGTGAAGGAAATTATATGGTATCTTGGACTTACTTCACTTGGCATAATACTCTCTAGGTCTATCCATGCTGTCACAAATGGCAAGATGTCATTCTTTTCTATGGCTGTGTGATATTCCAGTGTGTGTATATACCACATTTTCTTTGTCCGTTCATCTGTTGATGGGCACGTAGGTGGCTTCCATATCTTGGCTGTTGCCAATTTGCACTATTTGCAATAGTGCTGCAGTGAACGTAAGGGTGTATGTATTATTTTGAATTAGCGTTTTTGTTTTCTTTGGGTAAATACCAGCAGGATTATTGGATCATATGGTGTTTCTATTTTAATTTTTGGAGGACCCTCCATACTTCTTTTTTTTCACAGTGGCTGCACCAGTTTACATTCCCACCACTGGTGCGTGAGTGTTCCTTTTTCTCCACATGCTCATCAACACTTGTTTCTTTCATTCTAGCCATTCTGAGAGTTGTAAGGTGACAGCTCCTCATGGTTTGGATTTGCATTTCCCTGATGATGAGTGACGTTGAGCATCTTTTCATGTGTCAGTTGGCCATCTGGATGTGTAAATACTAATATTATTCAGTTAGACCACATCCCTCTTTGTATTTAAAACCCATGTACAGTTTTCCATTGGTTATAGAATAACCTGAACATCCTGTAATGTGACTTCCATGAGCCTCCTGCACATCTCAGTCACTGGAGCCCTTGCCCTCTGAGGTCTGCAGCTCGCCCATACTGACTTGCAGCTTTTCAGCGAGTGCTACTCCTCCCTGTCCGAGGCTTGTCTGTAGCTGACTTTTTAGCCTAGAATGCTCCTCCCTCCCCACCAGGCCTAGCCAACTCCTTGTCCATGTAGGTTTCATCTTGGAACTTGCTTTTTCAGCAAAGCTTTTCCTGTGATGACCTGGACTGGGTGAGGTCCCATGTTGTATGTTGTGAGTGTCTGTGCTGCTGAGGCAGTTAAGACCACCGGAGTAGATGAATTGTACAATGTGCTTGGGTATCTCTGAAGATGGGGACATGTCCTTTCCCTCTGCTGTGTGTCCCAGCATCTTGCATGCTGCCTGTCATGTGGTAGGTGTTCTGTAAATCCTTATGAACAAATGAGCTAGAGTCTGTTTTCTTGTTGGTAGGCCTTGTAGCTTATGGGGATATGCAACAGTTGAATATCTGTTGAAGAATCTCAAGATGTGTTTGACTACTGGGGGGAGGGGAGGCTGACCTGCTTTGAGCTGTGAAAGAAGATGGAGAGCTGGCTTCAGTCCCAAATGCAAATGTGTAAGGCATTTAAATTCTAAGTTGGATGGATCTCTTATAGGCAAAGCAAGAACAGGTCAGCATACTCATGTGTTGGGGCAGTTCCCAAAAATTTCCCTGGAAAAGAATGGTTCTAATGCATTTTCTCAGTTAACGTTCTGTGAGGTTGTGTTTGCAGAAGAGGGCTTAGCTTGAAATGACTTCGCTGTTGGCTTTTGTTGCTTATAGAGGTCAGAGTGGAACAGGTTTTAAATTAAAAAAAAAGAAACCAATGGACTTACCTCTTAGTCTAGGGCTGATAGACTTTTTAATAAGTGTCACTGTGATTAAAAATTAAGACTGTTTCTCTGGGGAGAGAAATATATTAGTCTTTGGTGGTGGAGAGCAGGAGTATATACCTACATAGCGAAAGAGAAGAACAACTATCCAGTGATGGCATCATAAATGGAATTTATTTTTAAAAAAATTTTATTTTTGAGAGAGACAGCATGAGTGGGGGAGGGGCAGAGAGAGGAGGAGACACAGAATCCAAAGCAGGCTCCAGGTTCTGAGCCATCAGCACAGAGCCGGATGCGGGGCTTGAACCCACAAGCTGCGAGATCATGACCTGAGCTGAATTTGGACGCTTAACCGGCTGAGCCACCCAGGTGCTCCCATAAATGGAATTTAGAAGTAAGAGTGCTTCAGAGAGCTTAGGTGGAAATGAAGATGTTGTGCTCTGGAAAACGGTCTTCAGTGACTTACATATGTGTGATAGGACTGTGGATTACTTAATTCACATACTTGATCCCTCTATGCAGAGAGAATGCCTATTCCAAGGACTATAGTCATGTTGCTGGAAGTAGGATTTTAACAAAGCATTAGCTGCTTGGTGGGGTCCTGGCATATATTTAGCGGCATGGAATGTACTAGCTTTGAGTAAATCTTTTTTAGCATCTTCAGCAAGTGTCTTTAGCACCTTACAGAACCAACTTGTCATTGACATGCAGGACTTTTGATGAATTTTCCAAAACTTCCACCTGAACACCTTGCTTTATAGTGGTTTCTAAGCCGCTAGTATAACTGCAGTTTCCAAGTGTACCGCTGGATAAAATGACTCAGCAGTGCTCCCTGAACACCACGTCCTTCCCATCTTGGTGTCAGTCTGTCACTTGAGGATGTACTGCTTAACCTTTTAACATCTGTAGAGCAGGAACTGCTAAAGTTGGCCTTCACCAGCCACATAGATATTTGCTTTGTTTCCTTAGCTTCACATGTAGGTAGTGAATGTGAATTCAGACAGAATCGTGCCTGATCACATGATCAGGTGTCAGAAAGAATGGAGCTTTTGTTCAAAAGTCTGGATTGAGGTGATGTTGTGTTGTAAGCATGTAAGAAAACAAAGATCAAAGATAGGCTTGTGATGACCAGTGACGGGAATAGGTAGATGGATCTTCCTTCTGATAAATTTGACTTTTTTGTTTCATTTATTTTTAATTTTAAGTTTATTTTGAGAGCACACATGCAAGTGGGGGAGGAGCTGAGAGAGGGAGAACGCCAAGGGGGCTCTGCATTGTCAGCCCAGATCCCGATGTAGGGCTCGGACTCATGAACCACATGAGATCGTGACCTGAGCCAAAATCAAGAGTTGGATGCTTAGCTGACTGAACCACCCAGGTGCCCCTTGTTTCATTTAAATAACAGGAAATATTGGGTTTTGTAACTTTGCTATTTAACTGCATTTAATCTGTTACAAAATGAAGCTAGCTTCTTAGCTCCCCCCTCCCCCCCCTTCTGTCTTCCTTTACTACACGGATGCTGAGTGGCTTTTTTCTATCCCAATCTCTCTGCATGAAGTTAAAGTTCTTCCTGGCATTCAGGTTAGCTTAGTTCTTTTTTAGGAAAGAACATGGAGCAAGTTCAGTAGAGATCTGGGTTGGGGCTCAGGGATCTACCTGTGGCCCAGAATATGCATGGCTTTTGAGTTGTCAGTGCTGGACGCACAGAAGATTTACATATAGTTCCCTTTGGTTGTAAGTTAGAGAGCTTCCCAGTGAAGAGCATTTGGGGGAAAAGGGAAGGTTATTACCAGTCTGGGAAGACTCTCATGGGATGAGCAAACAGAGAAACCAGGAAGTAGGCATTAGTGCTGGAGGAGGAGGAGCTAAATTCAGGAGAGAAAGCAGAGGAGTTGGGCATGTGTTCCCATGGTGCTTCGTGGTTCTGCTGGGATTACTTGCTTGTGTCTGTACTCCCCTAGAGTAGATGTCTCCATGTCTCATTGAGGCCCCCCGGGCCCCAGTTCCTGCTGGCATAACAGTAACTACTGAGCCCTTACTGTGTGCTGCATGCTGTGCTAAATGTTTTCTATACGCCAGTTCATTTAATCTTAACAGCTCTAATGTGGAAGCATTTCGTCACTGGATAGATGGAAAATCTGAGCCTGAGCTAGAAGTTCAGGCCAGTACCTGATTGCTGAGTCTTTTTGGAAAAAAAAAAAAATTATGGAAATATAGTTGACACAATGTTCCATTAGTTTCGGGTGTACAACATAACAATTAAGCAAGTCTATAGGTTATGCTCATCATAAGTGTAGGCTGTCACTGTTCAGTGCTATTACGGTACCATTGACCCTTTTGCCTATGCTCTACCTTTTATCATGACTTCCTCTTTCTATGGCTGGAAGCCTTACCTCCCACTGCTCTTCACCCATTTTGCCCATTCCTCCCCACCTGCTTCCCTCTGGCAGCCATCAGTTTTGTTCTGTTTATGGGTCTATTTCTCCTTTATGTTCACTGCTTTGTATTTGTTTTGGTTTCATACACAACTGAAATCATGTCATTTGTCTTGGACTTATTAGTTCACTTAGCATAATATCCTCTAGGTCCATCCAAGTTGACACAAGTGGCCAGATCCTTTTTATGGCTGTGTAATCGTTATATATATGAACCACATCTTTCTTACCTATTCATCTATCAGTGGATACTTAAGCTGTTTCCATATGTTGGCTATTTTAACTAATGCTGCAATAAACATAGGGGTGCATCTGTCTTTTTGAATTAGTGTTTTGTTTTCTTTGGGTAAATATCCAATAGTGGAATTAGTGGATTACGTGGTATTTCTATTTAAAAAAATTTTTTTTCATGTTTAATTTTGAGGGCAAGAGCAAGCAGGGGAGGGGCGGGGGGGTGTGGACAGAGCATCTGAAGCAGGTTCTGTGCTAACAGCACAGAGTTCGAGCTCGAACTCACGAACCATGAGATCGTGACCTGGGCCACCCAGGTGCCCCTGGTATTTCTATTTTTACTTTTTGGGGGAACATCCATACTGTTTTCCACAGTGGCTGTGCCAATTTACATTTCCACCAATAGTGCACAAGGGTTCCTTTTTCTCCACATTCTCACCAACACTACTTTGTCTGATTATAGCCATTGTGACAGGTGTCCAGGGATGGCTCATTGTGGTTTTGATTTGCATTTCCCTGATAATCCTCACTAATCAGTGATGTTGAGCCTCTTTTCACGTGTCTGTTGGCCATCTGTATTGCTCCCTGGAAACATACTCAGGTCCTCTGTCCATTTTTAAACCATTTTTTTAGTGTTCTAGAAGTTCTTGATATCTTTTGGATGTTAACCCCTCAGATACTTAAATCTCAACCTCCTTGCTCTCCAGTTCATCCAGTAGGAGCCCAGTATGAGGGGAGGGAAGGGAAGACGCTCAGCAACATACTGGTTGGGGGATATTCATGACTTTGTCCCCTCCAGTTTAGGGGTTTAATCATCAGGCCTGGGTTCAGGATGCACCTGGTGTCTGGGCCCATGAACGTGATCTTCAGGCCTCTAATGTGGGAGAGGATAGTGGGTGGTCCTGCTTGGATAGGTGGAAAAAGTCTAGTCTTTGTCTTGCAGACTTTATTATGTAGAAGGATGAAATGTGACCCACTTCCTCCTATAAGGGCAGTTAGCTGAGGTGTTCTTATGGTTCCTACAACAGGGCAGTACCTGCCAAAGTGTTTTCTTCCCTGTTCATAGAAGTATTGTTTCAAAATGGACACCATTACACCAAACAGAGGACATCACTTATGACATCTCTGCAAAGTATGTGTGTGCTTTCCTAACCTCACTTGAAGAATGGAGCTATGAATGTTTCAAATTTTTATGAGGAGTATGTGTTGTTCTGGCCTAGAGGGATTTGTAGCCTCTTAGCACTGGTTGTCTGCTTCCCCTCCTTGCACGTGATGCCTTGGGCTCCAGGCAAGGTTGGGGAAGCAGCTTATGGTCCTTTGCCGGAGTGAGCCTTCCTGCCTGAGGCAGCATCTGAGCCCCAGGCCCTGCCTTCTAACATTTGTTGTTCTTTGGAGCCCGCAGCCTATCCACTTATTTCAATCCTGGTGACTTTAGTTCGCTGATGCTGCTTTCTGTGATCAGGCTGGTCTTGTGTGGAGAAATATGGATTCTGTGTTGCTTGAGGGGTAGAGGCTGACCAACTTGACCTTACATCTTGAGTTTTGGCACGAAATTCGTGTCCTGAGCAAATGCTATGGAGTATTGTCAGTTTTAGCAAAAGGGACTCCCCTTGCACCCCCAACCAGAGCCCTGATTTTTTTAATCCTAGAGCAGAGATCTCCGTGCCTACTAACCATGACATCATGTCACTGCGAAGGGTACAGCTGTGAACAGGCAGGCAGTGTGCCGGCTCCTGGTGCCCTAACATGGGGAGGAGGGGACGGGCAATTTATCCAGTCAGCCACCAGGTTAGGCTGTGGGCTCCCCTCTAGTCCTTTCCCAGGAGACGGTGCCCACACTGCCTTGCTTCAAGTTTCAAGGCTATGTTGCAACCCGATCTTCAGTCTCTGATTCTTAAAGTACCTGGTGGCTTAACTTGGCACGTCCCTGTAAGTGGCTGTATGTACTTGTTTTTGTGTGTGCTTGCAGGACACTTTGCCTGTGTCAAATACACCCTCGGTGGGACCTGGGCTGCTGTTATCAAGTTAGCATTTCTCCACGAGGGGGCGACAGCAGAAGACTCGAGGTCACAGATTTCTCTGGTCATGGCTTTGACCCTAACTATGCACTGTGAGCTTGGGCAAGTTCTGTGTTTTTCTACCCTCAGTGTTCTTCTCTGTGATACACAGGTGATAACCCTGCTGCTCTCCAGTTTTAAACTAAGATGAAAGGATTAAAGTACTTAAAGTTACTTATTTTAGTGTAAGGCTGTGGAGGTGGCACTATTAATAATTCTAGGGAGTGAATGTTCTCCTTTCCCCAAAGTCCATTTTGATTCTGAGGCTTCTTCTGAAACCATGATTTTTTAACTCTGGCACATCCATTTGAAGCCTAAGAAAAAAATACAGTGCTTGGGCCCTACTCTGAGATCTTAATTACTCAAGTGTTGGGACATGGGCATTGGTGTTTCTTTTTTTTTTTTTTTAAGATCTGTAGATAGGGGCGCCTGAGTGGCGCAGTCGGTTAAGCGTCTGACTTCAGCCAGGTCACGATCTCGCGGTCCATGAGTTCGAGCCCCGCGTCGGGCTCTGGGCTGATGGCTCAGAGCCTGGAGCCTGTTTCCGATTCTGTGTCTCCCTCTCTCTCTGCCCCTCCCCTGTTCATGCTCTGTCTCTCTCTGTCCCAAAAATAAAAATAAAAACGTTGAAAAAAAAATTAAAAAAATCTGTAGATAATTCTTAAATGCCAGCCAGCATTGAGAATCCCTTCTCTCGGGGTTTTGAACTTTAGGCTAGATCCATCTGATGATTTTTAGGTATGGCATGGCTATCTATGAACAACAATTTGCAGGACATTGAAAGGATCCCAGTAACCTGGAGGAAATCCCTTAGGCCTGCTATTTTCCTGTTCCCTAATTCTCTGCCAGGGTCCCATTCCGGATCCCACTCCTGGCCTAGGATTCCTAGATGAGGGTATACTATCACCACTGTCGCTGTTGCCTAAGGCTTGTAATTCTCTGATGCTGTGGAATTACATTTTATTCTTGGGACCACGTCCTGAGATACATCTTTTTACCTGCACTGTACAGCTGAGGAAACCAAGACTCAGTGCCACTCATCAACTTAACCCAGGCTAGTAAGTGGTGCTTAGATTCTTACCCGGGCTGTCTGGCTGTAGAGCCCACACAGCCATGCTCTTGTACTGCATCATGATCCATGCAAATGGGTGAGTGTGATTCCCTTCTCGACAGGGCATTTATATTTTAGCAGGGGCTCTCTGGAGATTATTCTTGGATCCTGAGCTAAAGTGTTTTCGGGCTGGAATGTTCTGTTCAACCACAGGTGGGTAAGGAGAGACCTCTGGGCGCATGAGGGTCCATGGTGCCTGCAGATGAGTTACCAAATAAAACCCTAAGCCTGCTCGCCTGCAAACTTGGGGGGCATTGGATGCACCTGTGGAGCTTGAAAAACCGCTGCCTGGTTCACACCCCCCTTCCCCCTCAAGGATTGATGTAGTTGGTCAGAGGGGGTTACCTAGCGTGGGAAGCTTTAAAAGCTCCTCAGGTGGTTGTAGGGTGCAGCTGGGGTTGAGCATTACTGCCATGGGCCATTACTGCCATGGGCCATCACTGCCTCCAGCAGAGAGCTGCCTTTGCAGGCCCTACAGACAGGGGAGGGAGGAACCTGCGTCTGGAGAAGAGCTCTCCGTGCTGATGCATCTCAATTCAGAGAACTCTGCCTTCTCCGGTTAATATGCGGGGCTCTTTCCAAAAGAAAAATCGCAAGTTTTTTTTGTAATTGGGTCAGATTGCTATCTCTTTAGATATGACAGAGTTAAACATTGTTAAAACGCGATAGTGACAAGTTCAGTGGCGCTATAATTGGGTTATGTGAGTCAGCTGGTCTTTCCTATAATCTGCCTCCAGGAAAGCTGGTAGAGGTCGGATTTGTTTGAAGGAATTCCTTGAAGGTGAGAAAGTGAGAGGCAACACAGAACCTTGGCTGTGGGGAGTTTCTATCTGGCCTGTAGAATTGATGATTTTCTGTTAAAGGAATGTGTTTTATCTTCCTGTTTCTTCAGGCATTAGAAGTGCAGACCCATGCCAATAGAGCGTGTACAGGATACTGTTAGCGTCATCTGCAACAAAAAGTTTGTTAAATGGAGGTGAAATTCACATAACATGAAATGAACTATTTAAAGTGAACAGTTCAGGGGCATGAATACATTTGCAGGGCTGTGTGGCCACAACCTCTATCTAGTTGGAGGATATTTCCATCACTCCAGCGGAAACCCCTTCCAAGTTCTTAGCCTGTTCACTTGACTGTTGACTCTGCATTGGTCATGTTTTGCCTTGTTTGGGGGTTACAAAGGTAATGGATCTTCCTCGGGTAGGTCTGGGGAGGGAAGGGACAGGTGGTGTGGTGGTCGCTAAGTCAGCACATAAAGCAAAATTTGGTTAAAATTGTGCTTGGCAATCCTATCAATTGCTCATCAAGTGTGGCATGTGTGACATTGGGTAACTGACCTCTGCTCAGTAATTTGTGGGCACTTTAAGCTGAGAATCCATGAAATAGGATAAAGGTGGGAAGGCCTGCTGCAGATGTTGCCCATCCTGTACCATCATAAGGTAGGGTTTACCTCGTTCTGCTTTCACAGTGAGCTGCTCTCCTCTCCGCGCACGGCCACATGTATCTTCATTGTGGACATGGAGGAAATGACAGCGTCTAGCACGGAGCGGGCACATATTAGGTGCTCAAATGTTTACTTGATTTGAATCTAAAACTTGCTTGATCAGGTCTGTAATACACAAGGTCTGTTAAAAGGAGGAGCACTTGACCATCTGTTTCCAGAGTTGGCATCAATCGTTGCTGCTTGCCCACCTGTGCTGAATAACTATCACTCTTGTTAGGAATTGGTCACACCACCCTTCAGAGTATATTTTTATGTGAATTATCTGCTCAACTAGATGGTACATTCCTTAAAGTCAGGGTGTAGATCTCCATGTTTATACTTGATTACATGGTGCCTACCACAGTGTTTACCATATAAACTGGGTGCTTCATAAGTGCATCACTTACTGATTCCTGTCTCAGCACACGTGATTGAGCATCTGTTATATTGCCAGGGATACAGAGATGCCCAGTAGTATATTGGAAAGAGCTTGAAGTAGTGAGATGAAACTGATGTAAAAGAAATGCCTGCAGAACCGTAAAGTTAATCCTGGAAGGGGTTACGGCACCTCAGAGTGGGTGAGGGCTAACCCAGGGAAGGTAAGGGTTCAGTGAGGACAGGGCACTGGGACTTGGATTCTGCCCACACGGACGAGTGAGGGAAGGTCATTTTGGACTGAGGAAACCACATGTATAAAGGGTGAGGGCAACGAACTTCACAGCGATGGTCAGATAGTAAACCTTTCAGGCTTACACAACCATCCTCCACATGCAGAAGCGGCCATAGACCATATTCAAATAGAATGTGCTGTTGTGTACTGATAAAATCTATGGACACCAAAATTTGACTTTCACGTAATTGACATGTTATCATCTGGATAGCACCTCTTTCCCCCCCCTGCAAACCCTTAAACCATTTAAAGACCATTCTTAACTCCAAGGCTGCACAAAAACAGACAGTACATGAGATTTGGCCCAGGGCTATAGTTTGGCTGACCCAGGTACAAAGGGAAGTGTGAGCATAGATTGCAGGAGCAGAACAGCAAGTACTTAGGGTATGCAGTGATTCGGTGGGTATGGGTGGAGGCTGAGATGCTACATTTCTTTTCTTTAGTTTTTTGTTTTTAAAAATTTATATCCAAATTCATTAGCATATGGTGCAACAGTGATTTCAGGAGTAGTGCCCCTTCCCCATTTAGCCCATCCCCCCCCACCCCTCCAATAACCCTTAGTTTGTTATCCATATTTGAGTCTCCTCTGTTTTTGTCCCCCTCCATTTTTATATTTTTGTTTCCCTTCATCTTTTCATAGGATTTTGTCTTTCTCTGACTAATTTCACTTAGTATAATACCCTCCAGTTCTGTCCATGTAGTTGCAAATGGCAAGATTTCATTCTTCTTGATGGCTGAGTAATACTCCATTGTGTGTGTGTGTGTGTGTGTACACACACCACATCATCTTTATCCATTCATCCATCTATGGGCATTTGGGCTCTTTCCATACTTTGGCTGTTGTTGATAGTACTGCTATAAACATGAGGGGTGCCTGTGTCCCTTTAAAACAGCACATCTGTATCCCTTGGATAAATGCCTAGTGCAATTGCTGGGTTGTAGGGTAGTTCTATTAATTTTTTGAGGAACCTCCATACTGTTTTCCAGAGTGGCTGCACCAGCTTGCATTCCCATGAGATGCTACATTTCTAACAAGCTCCCAGGGAATTGTGAGGCTGAGGTCCTCACAGCAGCAAAGATCTGAAGCATCGTTCTAGTCCCCTTATAGTGCTGATCCTGTGCTGGGCTCTGTGGGATAGGAAAATGGAGAAAATCTTCTGCCTCGAGGTGCTTTTAGTCTATTTGGAGAGAAGAGATTTGTATAAGTAGATGAGTGGACCCTCCCAGAATAAGAATTAAACAGCTAGTGCCAGGCAGTGAGCCTCCCTGATGCTGGGCGCAATGGACAGGTATGGCATATGGACAGCAGGGGTCAGGCTGCTGGATCCCCTGTGTGGGTTGGGACTGGGCCCCCTTGGCTTCCAGGATGTCACACAGCTTGATGTCCACATAGCATCATTATCTCTGCTCAGTTCCTATTGGGACTTTCCTCATTCTTCTTTGTCACTCTTCTCTTGAGCCTTTCCTGACACCTTTTATATGGAGTGGAGACTTTGAGGACTGTTTCTCGGGTGTGCTGTACTCCCTCTGCCTGGAGGGGAAGGCCCAGGAGCAAGCTCAGAGGGACAGGAACTGTAGGGAGGCTAAGGAAAGATCCCTCATCTGAAGCTTGGGGACAGGGCCATCAAAGTCCTTGGAGCTGGGTGGAAGATCGGCTTCCATCACAGCGGAGGAGGGAAGTTAGGACAACTGAGGGGAGTAGTGTTGACAGTTATCGTTGGCAAATACTGAAAGTTTGCTCTGGAGGTAGCTCAGAGCACTCTTAATGTCTTTCTCTCAAGCACTCAGGTACTATAAAGCTCGATAGCATCTTCATAAAGATGCAGTCATTCCAGCAGGCTCACAGGCAGAGTGGAGATCCTGTGAGAACCTGATTCTTCATAATGCAAAAAATGACTCTGGCTTTGTATCCTGAGCTGGGACACCAGGGATGCAAATTGGTGGTGGTTTTCTTTCCCACTAATGAGTATTGATGAGTCACTCTCGATACTGACCTAGAGACCAGTGCAGGCAGGGTCAGTCGGGCACCTGGGTGGCTCAGTAGTTGGAGCTTCCGACTTCAGCTCGGGTCATGATCTCAAAGTTTGTGGGTTTGAGCTCCACATCAGGCTTTGCCCAGACAGCTCAGAGCCTGGAGCCTGCTTTGGATTCTCTCTCTCTCTCTCTCTCTCTCTCTCTCTCTCTCTCTCTCTCTCTGCCCTTCCCCAACCCCCCTCAAAAATTAATGTTAAAAAACAAAATGAAGGGCCAGTGACCATCTGGAGGAAAATACCATGTGGAAAAAAAAGAAGTTGGGGGGGATGGCAGGACTAAAATTAAAGCCTGCCGGCTGCTTGTGCCCGGGCAGCTGACTGACCACAAGGTCAGGGCGTGGAGTTGTCACTCCACAAGGTTGGTTATACTGACCCAGGCACACATTCTGGTTGGCCTTTCAGTCCTAAGAGCTGTTCGTTTCAGGATTGCTGAGAAGGTTCTGTGGCCACGACACTGTGTGCGTGGGTGCACCCGTAGCCAGGTTGAAAGCAAAGAGGCCCTGTGGCAATGACATACCTACGAGATGGAGACCGTTGTCTGACGGGCATGAGGAGTGCTGTTAAGAGCAGCCGCCAGCAGGTCCAGATGCCTCAGACGTGTGGTGTCCATGTCCGCACGTGCCACTTGCCTGGGGCGCTCCCGTCTCCTGTTCTGAGCTGGTCTGAGGTGGAACTCGGACTGGGTATTTTCACATTCCCAGGTGATTGTAGTGTGCAGTTGGGGCCGACCCCCCCCCCCCCCCCCGCCCAGGTGGATGGAGAGGGCTTATTCACTTACCAAGGGCTGTATTCTTCCCTGCTAGGAGTTCTCCAGCTTAATGACTTTGCAGATCTCCTAGCTGCTGGGGGAGGTGGAGGGGAATTTTTTTGGGTATGTTTGTGGCTCAAAGAATGCACAAATAAATCGAGGTTGCTGACGACTTAGGAGTATGTAAATACACTTTCGATTTGCTGACCACCGTGTTTCACTTCTGCGGGAAAATGGCTTTGTCCCCGAATGCAGCATATCAGAGCAGAGGTTCCCAGTATTTGAAGATTGGCTCTCCTGTCTCAGTCTTGGCATGTGTTGTTCTGTTCTTTGTTGGCTGGATGCTGCCTCTGACATTGCTCTTTTGTACCACCCTTGAGATGATGGTGCAGAGCTCTGGTGGATGTAACCAGATGCTGGCCTGGCAGTCTTGCTGGGAGAATTATAATTAGATGTGGCGTTCTCTTAGGATCTATAAAGTGCCCTCTGTCCCCACTCCTGTGGGTTACTTACCTGTTGTCATAGTATTAGACCATCTTGTGTTTTGAAATGAGAAGGAAGAGGCCTTATAACTTCTCTGGAGGGCCCCTCATAGGTAGCAACACATAAGTAGAAACCTGAAAGCTTTATCGGAGTTTCTTGTTTTAATCTTCCAGTACACGAGGGTCTGGATCCCTGACCCTGATGAAGTGTGGCGCTCAGCTGAGTTAACCAAGGACTACAAGGAGGGAGACACGAGCCTCCAGCTCAGACTGGAAGATGAAACGGTAAGTGCAGGTGGTGGGAGCGGGGAGCACAGGGCTGGCTGGTAGATGGTGGGCTTGAGTTTCCCCTGCAGACTGGAGCTGCTGAGTCCCTGGCATCTTTCTGTTGCTACTGGCAAACTGTAAAACTGTGCTGTGGCTGTCCCATAAGTGCCCACTGGTGGTGTAGCTAAGAGATCGCTGGTGGCCAAGGCAAGAATCTGCTCAGTAGAATAGAAGGAGGGTTCCCTTCATGGGACTGTGGTGTCAGTGGGAGGTGACAAGGAGGCACCATAAGAGACAGTGCACGGTAGAGTGGTCAGAGCACTGGTTCTGGACCCCAGCCTATCTGGGGATTGGGATCCTGGCTCATCCATTGTTAGCTCTGTGCCTTTGGGTGAGTTAGCACTCTTTCTGTACTTGTTACTTCATCAGTTACAGGGGAGTGAAAGTTGGTCTAGGGGGCTTATGAGAATAAAATGACCTACTATGTGACATGTCCTTAAAATAGTGCCTGGCACACAGCACTCCACATGTGTTAGCTGTGCAGCACGAATTCTTTAGTAGTTGACTTTCATGTGGCTTCATTCAGAAGGAAGACAAGGTGGTTAACTGAAATCTTCCTCCTGTACTGTCCGATTTTCTGCTTTTCATGAGCCTTTTGTGTGACTACCCTTCTCTGTTGTGTGCATTCTACAAATACTTAAATACTTGCACTGTGCTGGGTCATGGAGGTATATGTGGCCCTGTCATTTGGGGGAGGTCATGAAGTCCAGCAAAGTGTTGTGACACATGGCATTAGGCACAGAAGCTTGTGGATAAGGTGTGGGGTGAGGTGAAGGTGTTGAAGGGGTCGTGGGAAGGAGCCAGCAGAAGACTGGGTGGGGGGTGGGGAATGAGAGAACAGAGTGTCCCAGCGGAAGTTGTGTGTGCCAGTGGCCCCAGGCTGCGGTGTGTTCCCTTGGGGTGTGTTGAAGGAAAGGAGGCCTGTGTACCTGGAAGGACTTGAAGGCAAGGGGTCAGATGGGTGGCCTGAGGACACAGGCAGAGGTCATTTGGGCTGCGGGGTTTACAGTGGGGGAGACCGGGAGAGAAACAAGTTTTTGAAAAAACAAAAACACTTTTTTTTTTTTTTACAACATTTATTTATTTTTGGGACAGAGGGAGACAGAGCATGAACGGGGGAGGGGCAGAGAGAGAGGGAGACACAGAATCGGAAACAGGCTCCAGGCTCTGAGCCATCAGCCCAGAGCCGGACGCGGGGCTCGAACTCACGGACCGCGAGATTGTGACCTGGCTGAAGTCGGACGCTCACGAAAAAACAAACACACTTTTGAGTATCGTTGACACACAAGGTTACATCAGTTGCAGGTGTACAGCCTAATGATTGGACAAGTTTATACCTTATGCGCTGGGTGTTCTGCTAAGTGAAGTAAGTCCCACTGACCGAGATGAATGGCACGTGAAATCACTCAATTGTTTTAGATTCCATATGAGGAACAGGTTTTGAAGGAAGCGGCAGGAAGAAACCAAGAAGTGGCTTTGGGATGGGTTAAGTTGGAGGGGCTGCAAGAGCAGGCATTGCTTGGGGGGAAGGCTGGCGGCACTGGTGTGAGACGTTTGCACCACGTCTTTTAGCCTCTGATCATTTAGTGTCTGGCCGTTTCTTCCTTCAGACATCTTGGTCTTGTCTTTCCAGTTAGTGATGACCTACTTGAGAAATGGACCTTGTCTTACACTTTGCCCACATAGTACCTACTGTGGTTGGTGATTAACTCACTAGTAGAAAGAGGGAACTCTCCTCCTGCCATCTTCTGTTTGCAACCCCCTCCCCAAGCCTATCACTTGGTAAAACTGGGACAGTGAGTTTGTTAGATTTTTTACACCAAGGTGTGCATGCCTCACCTTTCCCTTCCTGGCAGGAAGGGTTGAGGCAAGAAAAAAAAATTCCCAGCAGATGGAATCCTGTTGATCGTGTTGAATAACATCCCACACCACGACCAAAACAAAATGAAATTAGTTTCCCCCACTTGAAGGCTGTAACTTCTATTCCAACAGATTTCATTTTAGTTGATCTTTTAAGTGGGTGGGTGTTTTTAAAGGGTTATATGGAGGTAGTGAAGAAGGACCTGCTGTGCTGCTGAAACAGAGCAGATGTGTGCCTCCCCAGCTGAAAGTCTGCCCAGCATGACTAATCCTAGCAGCTGCCAGGGAGCCCCCCACCCTGCTATGTGGCCAGTCAGCGTGCAGTCAGAAGGGATGTCTGGAGCTACACACGCGCAGCTCTTGAGAAATAATGGACTCTGAACACCTAGCTCTGTCCAGGTCACTCGCAAACTAGTTTGTCCAGAGCGGGCTCTGAGTGGTCTCTAGGAGTGACTAACCTGAGCTGTGGACCAGAGGCAGGAGGGCAGAAGTTGGAGGACTGGCCTCTGCAAGCTTGGAGAACATCTACTCTGCAGCTGAGACCTTCCTTGATGTACGAGGCTGGCTGGAAAATCCACCTGGTGGTGTTCCCACCATCGCCCTCCTGTCCAAGAGTGTGGGTTTAACTGTGGTGGCAAAGGAGGAAAAGAAATTCTATTCTGGAGAACAGTGTTCTTAATTCCCAGCTTCTACCTTACTGCTCCCCTGTGTTCTGCTCAAGGTGGTCAGGCTCCTTGGTGTTCTCGAAGAGGTTTCTTCTTGGCTGTTGCTTGCTTGTTGTTGTGGTCAAGTACACAAAACATAAAATTGACCATGGTAACCATTCTTAAGTTCACAGTTCAGTGGCATAAAGTACTTCCACGTGGTCGTGCCCACCATCACCACCATCCATGTCCAGAACTCTTGATCTTGCAAAACCAAAACTCCCCACTCGCCTGCAGCCCTGATAGCTCTACTCCACTGTGTCTCTCTCAGTTGGGCTGCTTTGGGAACTCCTAGAAGTGGAATCCTAGACTATTGGTCCTCCTGTGTCTGGCTTGTTTCACTGAGCACAGTGTAAGGTATTTTATATTTAAGCCTGTGGGAAACTTGTTGGAAAAGGATAGTGTCATCTCTTCTCCCCACAGCTGTGATGGGTGCAAGGTATCTAGGTGTGCCGACCCGTAGCACAGTGCTGCCTTTACTGGATCAAGCGTCTTGGTGTAGACTGACCTTGATGATGCATGTAGCTCCCTTGTTTGCCTCGAAAAGAGAGATACCAGGCAGCCTTCCCTCGCTGGCCTCCGCCTCCCTTACAGACTCCTGCCCTCTAGTGGCAGGGAAAACTTCCCGTTTCCATGGTTTTGCTTTTCAATTGTTTCTGACTGGAGTTGCTATCCAGTGTCCTGCAGCCACTTGGTGGGGTGTACTCCCTGTACCCAAGGTCCTGCGGGAGTGTGCGTGAGAGGAAGAGGGGTACACATGAGCCTGAAGGAGGGGGCCGTGTGGCACCTGTGTCTCGGCACACCCAAGCCCTGGAACGTAGGTGGGGCCAGGGCGAGAGGATGGATGTAAGCCTGTGTGTGTTTAACAGTAAAGGCCTGCTTTATCAAAAATAAAGTAAAACTGACCTTTCTAATTTTTGGAAATGAAAACCTTTAACGTCTTAAAGATATATTTGTAACTCTCTACTCTTTAGTCTCCATGTAGCTGCCATTGTCAAGAACCATGATCTTGAAGCATGTTGTACCTCTACCTATATATAAACAAATTGAAGAGGGCCGTGAATTGTTGAGTATTGCAAACTACTCACGTCACGTTGCTGTGGTTGCAGATACTGTACTAATTTGTGAGTGCCTGTGGAGAAGCTGGGAATTAGACACGGGGCGTGGCTGGGAAATGAGATCTCCTTGTGTGAATTTTGTTTGCAGTTGTGCTCTCTGAAAGGAGAGATCAACACGCTCATTGGCCTGTCCTTTCTCCGCCTCTTTCCTGTCCACTTCCTCCCCACACCCCCGAGCAGTGTGTGTCTCTGGCATTGGTGGTGGTACAGTTGGCAGACCTTCGGGGCACCTGGATGCCATTACCTTCCTTCAGGGATGTGTGGCAAGAGGCGTGCTGAGAATTTTCCCCAGGGGCCAAGGTGTTTGTCCCCGGAGTGTACGTTGAGGATGGCAGGGCTCAGATGTGTCCCCACGGAAGCTTGATCCCAAGTGGCAGCACGATCGTGTGTTGTTCAGTAAGCTTCTATTTTGTGTGGAAGATGACGGAACCCTTGAAGATGAAAGGCCCAGTGAAAGGCCCCTCCTACTCAGGTCGAAGGACAGGGCCAAACGTGCCCGGCTGTTAGGAGATGACAAACTTGGTTCTTTATGGCAGGAAGCAAATGTTGCAGAAGAACGAGGACCCCTGCACTTGACCGTTGATGCCCTCAGCCCTGGGCATCGTGAGAATGCCCACAGGGCTTGTCAGCCCAGTTCAGGTCAAGTGTCACCTGTGTGCACATCTCGTGAAACCAGAGCTAAGAGTGGCCAATACTCTAGTCGCAGTACAACTTCTTAGTGCAGGCGATTTTGATTACTAGTTTTTTTCTTTTCTGGTTATTTCTGTTCTTATTTTAATATTTGGTCACCTAATTTTTTGCTCTCCACTGCTCAGTAATCTACGCTTGAGACCATCTTTGGTTGGCAAGGATAACATGAAGACCGTTATCATGTTTATATTGTATGCATACAAAAAACATGTAAAGTTATAAAAACTTGCACGTAAACATTAGTAATATTACCAATGTAATTAGTTATCTTGCTTGAAGTAGGCTGTAATTTGTTTTAATTAAAAATATTTTTATTGTCAGGGTGCCGGGGGGCTCAGTCAGTTGAGCGCCCAACTCTTGGTTCTGGCTCAGGTCATGATCTCACGATTCGTGAATTTGACCCCTGTGTTGGGTTCTGTGCTGACGGTGCGAAGCCTGCTTGGGATTCTCTCTCTCTGCCCTTTCCCTCCTCTTGCTCTGTCTGTCTCTCTCTCTCAAAATAAAAAAAAATTTATTGTAAAATACATCTAACATAAAAATGCCATCTTCACCATTTTTCTAAGTATACCATCCAGGGCATTAGTACATGGACACTGTTATGTAATCCTCACCACCATCTGTGTCCTTCCTGTAATTGCCCTTTTCCTCCTCTGTATCTGTGATCTCTTCCATCAGTGAGGATACTTTGCCTGGCTGCTTTTGCTTCGAGATGGGTGAAACCGTGATTTTTTTTTTTTTTTTTTTGCCTCTGCTCTCCCTGCACTCCCCTCCCCACTGGACAAGGGAGATTTTGCAATGTCTGGGTACATTTTAGGCTGTCACGACTGAGGAGGAAGGTCTGCTCCTGGCATCCAGCAGGTAGAGGACAGGTTTGCTGCTAAGCATCCTGTGCACAGGGTGGCCAGCACCCACCCCACCCCACCCCACCCCACCCCCTGTCCTAGGTAAAGATGGTGGAGGTTGAGGAATTCTGGATTTAACCCATGCAGGACGGCCTGGATTGTTCATGGCTGAGAGACCCCAAGTCAAAAGCCATATTGAGATTCCAGGATTCTAACAGTGTGTCAGCTGTGTTTCCTGCAATAAATTGAAATTGAAAGATTAACTTGGACTCCATATTTAAAAAATTTTTTTAATGTTTATTTTTGAGAGGCAGAGTGTGAGCAGGGAAGGGGCAGAGAGAGGAGACACAGAATAGGAAGCAGATTCCAGGCTCTGAGCTGTCAGCACACAGCCCAACTCAGGGCTCGAACCCGCAAACCGTGAGATCATGACCTGAGCCGAAGTAAGACATTTAACTGACTGAGCCACCCAGGCACCCCTAAAATTCAAACTTCTTAATTCTGTTTTTGTTTATGGCCATTTTATTAATTACTTGTATCATTCACTATTAAAAACAACCGAGCAATTATATGCGAGGGCTTGTAATACATCTGTGCATCTGTGGAAATTTGTCCCGCTTGTAATGAATGTAATACATGAAGTGTTATCAGGATGAGAATATAAAAAGGTCAAGGCCAGGAATCTTTAGAAATTTGGTGAGATATACTTGACTCTACTCCCATGGCACTCTTTTAGACACTCCACCCAATTCCACACTCTTCTTGAAACCCTTTTGGGCAGCTACTTGGGAGTTTCTTGTTGACTTCACAAAGCAGGAATATTTGCCATGGTAGAGACCTACCTAAATGCTCCACCATGGTTCTCTACCCCCTTTGTCTCCTAGTTGGGTACCATTGCCACTAGAGGATGATGTGTGTAGCTCTTGTGTTAACACCAACCTCTTGCCAGCTGGTAACCCTGTTTTTACTAGCTTATCTTTTGTCTGGGTGTCTTAGCTGTATGGGTAGAGTAGGAGCAAGAAGTTGCCTTTATCTACCATATGTGCTTCTTATTAGCTCCAGGTCTTTGTGTTGGGAGCTGTCAAAGATATTTTTATGGTTATATTCTATTTATATGGTTCTGTGTAATGTAACATGGATATCAATTGGTATGAGAGAGGTCATGAAACAAAATCAGACATTCAGCTAAGTATTCTAAAACCATAGAGTATAGAGCAATCTGGACCAATGCTTTCCAAAGGATAACTGTGCTATAGTAGAATGTTGTCTGTCTGTACTGTCTAGTGTGGTGGTCACTGGCCACATGTGTCTGTTGAGCCCTTGAAATATGACTAGTGTGGCTGAGACCTGAGAAATTTTAACTGTACTTAATTTCAACAAATGTAATTTCCATATGCTACCTTCGTGGAAAGTGCAGATATGGACTTAATCCCCAAACTACTTCCTCTGTATTCTCAAGTTTTGGTTAGTCCCAGTATGCTAGGTAGGGACGGATGAGAGATGCCCCTCTCTTCCTAGTCTCAAGGGGAAGGTTGAGATTCATTCCAGGTGGGTGACAGAGAATTCAATATTATGAGTTCACATCGAACCTCTTCCTCACCTCCAAAGGCCTTGTTACATAGTGAAGTCTTCTATGCCAGAAAGTGTTCATGGTCCCTGATCACATCCTAAATGCTTAGATTTCAAGTAAAACCACATTAGCTGTAAATATTCGATACTAACATCAGTGTTGGAATCAAAATCCTATTTTAAAAAAATCTTAAGTTACTCATTCCCTGCTTCCCTCTGGACAAACACACCACAAAATCATCCTTGAATCATGAGTTTGCCCCTCCTACATCTTGGTGACTGCTCTGGACATTTTTACTTCTCTATTTCACTATAACCAGAGCCACTGGCTTATTTGTGGACCATATTTTCACAAAATTGCATACGCCTTTCCCTCCGCAGTTGGGGGAGATTTTTTGAGGGAAAGATTTATGTGAGGAAATATGGAGGAAATGCCAGCATTTCTGTCTCAGGGTTTAAAGACTCTGAGCTCAGGCTCCGGCTTTCTAATCTGAGAAATGAGGGGTTGACCTAGGTGAGCTTTGTGGTTCTGCACTTGGCTACGTCCTGTGCCGGTGGTAGGGGGGTGGTGTGGAGAGCCACACAGGACATGCAGAGTGAACGTGCTCCTTTCTCTGGGGGCGGGGAACATGAATCTCCATGGGGAAGTCTTCAGAAAGACTCAGAGTGGGAGGGTCGGATTAGGGTCCCAGTGACACCAGTAACTCAGCCAGAGATGAAGGGGACCATCACCTCTAGAACTTAAAATCTCAACATGTTCTGTTTCCCCCTGTTGCCCACCTTTTGGAAATTTTGTGTCCTGTTCAGGATAGCTAGTTTACTGGTCTCCCGTATGGAGTCACCTTTGCATGAAAAAGAGAATGGCCTTGATTAACACACAACCCCCCCCCAACAAGAACCTGTACAAGGAAAACCTTGCTTACATGGGTAACTGTTGATAATTTGTGGGGATGTCATTCTATAAAGTTTGCAATAAAAGGAATCCTAGATTTCATTCTGTAACATGCCTCTTTGTAAATTCAGCAGAATGCTGTGGGGAGCTGCTTGTCTTTACAGGTATGTGTCATGTTTTACCTTCCTGTCTCTAGATTGTGGATATCTTTGCTCATTTGTAAGATGGTCTTTGGAGGCCAAGGAAGAGTCTATTCATAAAAGTTTCAGACTCAAGTGTGGCTAGCTGTCTTCCAAAAAGGTCCATCAATCTGAACCCACAAACAACCCACCTGTTGGGCCACATCCTTCATATTTAAGGTCTTGGCAGTTTTTACACCTTTGCTTATGTGATATAATGCTAATAATCTATTATTTGCATCTGTTTGGTTAATGTCACTGAATAGCTTTTCATGTTCCTTTTGTACTTTTTGTGGCTCGTAGCCTCTGCATAATTTTCTGTTGGGCTGTTGGTATTCTTTTTGGCTTCTTAAAACTTTGGATATTAAGATTAATTCTGTTAGGTAATACAGAATCTTTGTCCTCTCCTCTGCACATGGTGTGTTTCATGATGGCTTAAAAATTCCATTTATAGTCAAAATAAAAAATTTTGTGACATACTACTGGCTCTTGCATCATCCTTTGAAAGTACTTCCTTCCAAAGCTCTTAAAACTACCTGACTACATTTTCTTACTAGTTTTGTTTTTTATTTTAGTGGCGTTTTAATTTATTTATTATTTTGTATTTTACCTAAAACTTACTTTGGTCTTTGAAGGAATGAGAATAGAACCCTAGCTCTATTTTCTTTTTCCTTAAAAGGCTTTATCTGCTGCTATTAGAGGGGAAATTCATTTTTAACCATTTGCTTCAGCATTCTTCTGAACAAATTTTCCTTCTTGTTATTTTGGGATCTGCTATTAGGTTTCATTTACCTGCCTATTTTAGCGTTATTAAACTTGCTGGTTTTAATACACCTTAATATCTGGTTGTGTGTGACCATCTAAAAGTGGGAGAGATGGGAGAGAACATTGATATTTATGTTCTTTTAAAAAAACTGTTCCTCTAGTAAATTGAAGCTATGTCTGTAGACTTTCTTGAAAGGCTTCTATAGAGTAGTGGTTCTTAAGATATCTGTAAACTGCCTATTGCAGAACTACTTGTGGATTTTTCAAAATTTCAGATTCCTGGGCCCCACCCCAGAACTCCTAAACATATAAGTAGTGTTTGGGGAAATTGTTTTTACAAGCTCTCAGATGATTTTTAACTACACTATAAGGAATTTAGATAGGACATGATAAACTGTAGCCAAGATTCTCCTATTATGTAGATAGGTGTGTACACGAGTCAGTTTTAAACATAACGTGTCAGAAAGCATCTTTGAGTACTCCTGTCCAGCTGCTATGCTAAGGATATAAGAATAGCACCTTGCATTTGAGACTTCCTGATTATACACACCTATAGATCTCGAGCTTCTATTCTGTTAGGTCAAAGTAAAATTCCTGCCCTAGAATTTTGTTGTCGCTTGTTGTCAGGATGTTGAGGAATATGTGTACACCTGGAGGGCATTTATGGAGAGCAGTTTGTTATAAGGCAATCCAAAAAAAAAAAGTGAACGTGTTGGATGATGGGGCAGAGGAAGGCATCAGCATTAAATGGGGGTGAAGAAGGTTGGCTACATGGGAGACAGAAGCAGTACTCCTGTTGGGACCAGGATTCAAGACTCAGTATCTTTTCTTTGAGAAGCCAGTAGAACATGTCATTAAATCTTGTGCTTCCTGAATCTCTCCTGTCATTCAGTCTTTTATCTTGATATACTGGGATTCTGTTACCAGCAAATTTTCCTCCTGAGCTGGTCTCTTAGGGCAACATAAGTACTTGGTTCGGTTTGCTCATCTTTAAAAGAAGGTTATCTGTCTTCATCATGTATGATCATGTTAGGACTGTGATCCTAGCCAATGTGACAGGATATTGGATACAGGCTAAATGGTTCATAACCCTGCCTTTCTGTGTCTATTACTTGCATTTCTTTAGATTCGGGAATACCCTATTGATGTCCAAAGCAACCAGCTGCCCTTTTTGCGGAATCCAGACATCTTGGTGGGAGAAAATGACCTAACTGCCCTTAGCTATCTACATGAGCCTGCAGTTTTGCATAATTTAAAGGTCCGTTTCCTGGAGTCGAACCACATCTACACTTACTGTGGTAAGTGGTGTACATCTGTTGGCTGCATGTGTTTGAAAGTACTTACAATCTTCAGACTTGATGTGTTAAACTCTAATGGTTAGGAATCCTACTAGCATTCTCCTGAGTACCTCTCAACTGAGACCCTTGAAAGGTTTGCAATCAGTGAATGTGGCTTAATTAGGCTGCCCTACATCTCTGTGGGATGATTGGTGTTAATCACAGCTCAGCCGGGGAGGAAGTGGACCACACGATGTGGCCTGACTTAGGCACAGTCCCAAAGCCTGTAGGACAGCAATAAGTAGATCCCAGGGTCCTAGCTCAGGAGTCTGCTCTCTCCACTGAGCGCACTCCTGTGAACATGCCTGGCTGGCTTCTGTCCTCTAAGGAAGTCCTGTCTTTGTCTGACTCTCTGCCTTGCCATGTACAGACGTGGTGCGTGATGAATTTGTCAAATCCATGAGCAGAAAACATGGAAATACTTTACAATAAAATGTCCTCAAAATTCTCCTGTTTGGTTTTCTTGAAACTTCTCAATTTCCCACATTCCAGTTTTTTTCTTTTTTGAATATTAAGTGGTATGGTAAGATCTAGATCCCTAGAAACCATTATCTGTGGGGCAAATCATTTTAGGATCTGGTTGAGGAGTCAGGCCACTGGTTTCTTTGTGGGGGTTGTCCCAGCTGTGCCTCAGAGCCGTGATCTTGTCATGATCACAAGTGAGGCCTTAGGACCAGAGTTCTTCTCACAGTGATAATCACTTGGGTTTGGAATCGATGGGTTGGTTACTAAGTTCCAGTGAGCTTTCCTGTCAGACGTCAGTGCGTGAGAAGTAGTTTCCCCAAAACAACTTCAACCCAATTGCTAATGGTGATATTATCTGAAAAAGACCATTAGTATTCAGAGGTTTTAATAAGTTGGGATTTTTTTCCAACAACAACAAAAACCTCCCATTTGAGGAGAAAGGAGTAAACCACCATCAGCTTCAACGTTTAAAGGTATCCCTTCTAGAAGAGGTCCTGATGTCTGTACACGCTTACCCAAATGCCCATTGGCTCCTATAGCATCAACTGTTGAGAGTGACCAGTGTTGCCCAGAGCTCTGAGTCATCAGGAAACACTTGTTTTCTGCTGTGAAAGTGGCTGAGATATTTTAGGAGAATGTGCGGCCTTAGAGTATAATATCAGAATTTGAATGCTGTGTGAATTAGGGTTTTGTACAACTCTCTAACAATCAGTAGAACATGTAAGCCTGTTTCGAAGAATTCTCCAAGTCATTAGCCTTAGGGGGAATTTATCAGGGTCTGGGGCCTTGATTTTTTTGGTCCAGGTGGTCTTTTCGGGCAAACTTCCATTTGAAGACTTGGTGGGTGTCCTTTTCCTCCCTTAGCCTGAAATGTAACAGACAAGATTCTTCCAAGTATTCTCTGGCATTTCTTTCTTTTATTTTTTTTTATTTTTTATTTATTTATTTTTTTCAACGTTTATTTATTTTTGGGACAGAGAGAGAGCATGAACGGGGGAGGGGCAGAGAGAGAGGGAGACGCAGAATCGGAAACAGACTCCAGGCTCTGAGCCATCAGCCCAGAGCCCGACGCGGGGCTCGAACTCACGGACCGCGAGATCGTGACCTGGCTGAAGTCGGACGCTTAACCGACTGCGCCACCCAGGTGCCCCGCATTTCTTTCTTTTAAATAGACTTTAGTGTTTAAAGCAACTTCAGGTCACAGCAAAACTGAGGGGAAGATACAGAGATTTCCCATATAATACCCTTTCCCCAACCGTTGATGAACCCACAGTGGCACATCATCATCACTCAAAGTCCATAGTTTCCACTGGGGTTCACTCTTGGTGGTGTACATAGTGTGGGTTTGGACAAATGTACAAGGACACGTATCCACCATTATGCTATCCTAACCGTAGATTCACTGCCCTAAAATCCCTTATGATCTGCCTCTGCATCCCTCCCCACCCCACCCCCTCTGCTGCCCTGTCCCTGGCAACCCCTGATGTTTTATACTGCCTCTATCATTTTTCCTTTTATAGAATATCATGGGGTTGGAATCCCCATATGTGGCTGTATACACATTGGCTTCTTCCACCTAGTAACCCTCTAAGTTTCATCCATGTCTTTTCATACTTGGATAAATCACTTTTTATAGCACTTACAGTCCATGGTCTGGATGTTTTGCATTTGATTCACTTATTGAAGAACATCTTAGTTGCTTCTAAGTTTTGTCAATTGTCAAAGCTGCCACAAGCATCCACCTGCCAGGTGGTGGTGTGGATATGTTGTCAACTCCTTTGGATAAATAGCTAGGAGTGTCAATGCTGTATCCTACGGTAAGATTGTTTTGTGTAAGAGACTGCCAAAGTGGCTGTGCCATTTTGCGTTGGACAGCAACAAAGAGTTTCCACTTCTCCACAGCCTCACATCCAAGTTAGTTGGCATATAGTACAATGATTTTAGGAGTAGATTCCTTAATGCCCCTTACCCGTTTATCCCACCCCCGTATGAGAAGCCCTATGATATTTGTCTTTGACTAATTTCACTTAGCATAATACTCTCGTTCCATCCACATAGTTGCAAATAGCAAGATTTCATTCTTTTTGATTGCCGAGTAATATATACCACATTGTGTGTGTATGTATGTATATATGTATACACATACCCCACATTTTCTGGATCTCCTTTGCACTGCTGGTGGGAATGCAAACTGGTGCAGCCACTCTGGAAAGCGGTATGGAGGTTCCTCAACTGTTTCTATGTATTTTGGGTACTAATCCTTTATCAGTTATGTTTTTTTGCAAGTATTTTTCTCATTCTCTGGTTTGTCTTCTCATTTTCTTGTGTCCCTTTTCAAACACCAAAGGGAGACACAATGGTGGAGATCTCCCACTTGGCAATGACTTTTCCATTCCTGTTTTCTCTTCCCCACATGCCTGGAAAAGCTCAAATATTTTGTACCCTTGTCAGTGATTCTTTCAAGATCCAGAATGTGCTCTTTTGGGAAAGACAAAGGCATACATTTCTCTCTTGAAGATAATAATTTTTTTCTTTTTACATTCTCAAATATTATGTGCCCTTCCATAAAAGATCTGGAATGTTAGGTGATTTGCTGACTCTTCATGCAGTGTGTATTTATTGAGTCCATCATTGTGATGTATGGTTCTGGGGATGCAATTTTTTTTTTTAAAAAGTAAAAGGAAAGATAATACATGATATAATGTGATGTGAGCTAATAAAAATCTAACAGTGCTTACTATGCAAGATGCTGGTCTAAGTTCTGTATTAATCATTGTCCTCAGGACAATCAAGTAAAGGTAATTGCTGTTCCCAATTTTATAGTCCAGGCAACTGAGGCACTTAGAGTTAAGTAATTTGCCAGAATAACTCAGTTAATAATGGGCCGAGAGAAGATTTGACCTTAAGATATGTAAATCATGTTACACGCCCACAATTTGTTTGTATTTAGGTAAGATAACCCATACACAAATGAAAATTTGTTCATTTCCTAGATTTCAATTCAGAGATGGCTTATATTTATATTTATTTTTATATTTATTTTAATTATAATATGAAATTTATTGTCAAATTGGTTTCCATACAACACCCAGTGCTCATCCCAACAGGTGCCCTCCTCATGACCATCACCCACTTTCCCCTCTCCCCACCCCCCATCAACCCTCAGCTTGTTCTCAATTTTTAAGACAGAGATGGCTTTTAAAGCCTAACACCTGTTGGGGCACCTGGGTGTCTCAGTGGGTTAAGCGTCTGACTTTGGCTCAGGTCATGATTCCACGGTTTGTGGATTTGAGCCCTGTGCCAGGCTCTGTGCTGACAGCTCGGAGCCTGCTTCGGATTCTGTGTCCCCCTCTCAGCCCCTCTGCTGCTTGCACTCTCTCTCTCTCTCAAAAATAAACATTAAAAAAAATTAAAAAATAAAGCCTAACACCTGTTGACAGAATTAAGCATCCTCTTCTCTCTGGTTGTGCAACATTTTTATGTATTTCAGGAATTTGAGCAGTGGTGTATGTGTGTACATGGACCTGTGTTTATTCCATGCACTAGGGCATGTGGAAGCCCAGCTTTCTTTTCTCCAACAGGATTCGACACAGTACCTGGACAACACAGATACGTCTTGATTTGGTTGAGTGATTGGTTGTGATTCATTTCATTTTTCATGTTTTAGTTTGATGGATATGAACAAGGGCCTTTGAAAGTGGAGGTCAGGTGGCTGTATTGCTATCAGAATCTGACTACATTGTCTCTTTGCAGGTATCGTGCTTGTTGCCATTAATCCTTATGAACAGTTGCCAATCTATGGTCAAGATGTCATCTATGCCTACAGTGGCCAAAACATGGGGGACATGGACCCCCACATCTTTGCTGTGGCAGAAGAAGCCTACAAGCAGATGGCCAGGTAAGAATGACCTCACCCTGGGAGTCCTTCTGGGTAATCCTTCTGGTAGAAGTTTCTGCCTTCCTTGACTGCTTTTGCCTAGCAATCAGTTGGTGATCCTGGGATTGAGTAAAAGTACTGGAAACCGAACCAGCCCAGGTTCTATTTCTTAGTGCATTTCCTCATGTCTTCAGCATCTTCTTGGGAACCTGAACCTATTCTTGAACAGTGGCTCCCAAGACCTTGTTCATTTCCTGAGCAATGAAATAAATGGATGCCTTAGATTTCATGTCTCCTTGGCTTCCTTTTGGCACTCTTTCCTCCCCTCTGGTGTCACAAATTCATTTTCTAGCATCACCCTTCATTTTGCAGATTCCACTGCAGATTCCCTTTGAAGGAACCAGGATTCTTGGACAACTTCTTAATATACCAAGCATTTAGATAGGAATTTCAAAGTAGTAGTTATGTGTAGTAGGTTGGGTGGTTTTTTTGTTTTTTTTTAGATTTTGGTGTTAGAGTTTCTCTTTAGACACTGAAGTAAATCTCTATATTGCTCTTTTTTAGCTCTGAAAGATGGGTACTGGTCTGTTTCATTGGAAAATGGGCTAGGTGATTGTACTAAGGTTCTACAGGTAAATGGAACAAGTAAACCAGGGATGAGAGAGAGAGAGAGAGTGTGTGTGTGTGTGTGTGTGTAAGGAATGGCCTCATGTAATTGTGGAGGCTTGGCAAATCCAAAATCCACAGGAGAGGTTAATAGGCTGGAACCCATGGAAGAATTGATGTGTTTGAAGTCTGAAGGCAGTCTGCTGTCATAATTCTGTCTTGGAGGAAGGCCTTCATCTGATCGGTTGAGGCCCACCCACATTATGAAGGGTAATGGTAAACAAAAAAATCTGATTTGAAATGTTAATCTCATCTAAAAAATATCTTCACTAGCACCATCTTGACCAGTGTTTGACCAAATGTCTAGGTACTCTGGTCTAGCCAAGTTGACAACTAAAACTAATCACCACATTGATGGTCTTAAGCTATTCAGGCATAAGGTAGGGAAAAAAAGTTTCACCAAAGTTTTGGTGGAAATGCATATTCCTGTTCACACTAACATGCTCGATCTTGTCAGCCATCTTTCTTGCCATTTCTACAGAACACCTTATGGAGCTAGCAGCAAATGTAGGAAAGTCCTTTGTGGGGAGTTAGAAGGAGGATCCCGTTTAAGATGGTTTGTGCTTCAGTGGATCTCAGAGTATAATTGTCAGCCTGATTAACTTTTCTAAGAAAGAAGGCCACTTTTATAAGCTTGTTTATAAATTTAGTGTGGTATTGCTGATTGTAGAGCTCTGTATATAAAAAGTTCTTCCTTCTAGATCTATACTATGTTCAAAATAAGCAGTGATGGGAGAACTGAGCAATTTAACAAACAGAATGATCCGTAACCATTTTATTTCTCCTAAATGTAGTAGGAGAGTCGGGGGCGGGGGGACGCTAAAATGGTCTCAACCTTTGATCTCTTTAATGCCATAAGAAAGACCACATACTGTATAAATCTACTTCGGGGCTTGGCCAGAAATCACTTACCTTGATAACTTCTGCAAACCTAACAAAGTGTGGTTCAAGGCCATGCCATGTGGAGAAAAGAATGGGTTTTAATGTGTTTTAGTACATAGCCCCATTCATATATTACTGTGGGAGGTCAAGTGTGTGGCACAGTGGAGAGAGATCTGGGGTCTGGACAGGCTTCCATGCCTTGGGAGAATCACTTAAGCTGAATCTTAAACTATCTTTCTCCTTTGGACAGTGGTTTCTTTATGGTTATAAAACAGAAGGTGGGTGTGGGTTACTTGTGACTTCCTACCATGTTAAAAGTTCTAGTAGCTCTTTGACGTCTCTTTGGATGGATGTCACTGATAATTATTTTTCGTTTCATTCTCCTCTTTTACCCAGTTGTGCTTAGATGTACCAGAAGTTGTTCTTTACCAAAGACTTCTTGAGGTGCCCCCAATAGCTTTTGGAATTTCCTGGCCTCCAGCTTTATCCACACCATAGATCCTCTTGCCTAGATGCCTCCATTCTTCCTTTCCATGCTTGAAGCTGGGTTCATGGTTCTTCTACAGTCGGGTTATTTCATTTGTTTGGGTCCTTGTTCACATCCATTAGAAGGGGATGTGGTTGTACAGGGTGGTGTATAGATGGGTTATAAATTTGGCAATTAAGGGGCTTGGAGGTTAAAGTTGAATGAGGAATTGCTTCCTTAAGGGTTTTAAGGTTTATACTCCTTGTACTCTCTGAGTCCTAGGGTGCAGCCAAATAATTTTACTGAAATTCTTACGCAATTTTTGCTCATAAACTTAGACTAGAAGTAGAAGGACCAGCACGTGTGGCCATAGAGAGCTATTGTTGAATTTGGTGGGGTCAGTGACTTAGCGTTTCTGTTACTGATCTGAGAGATGCACTGGAGGCCCCTGGAGAATCTTTGCTGTGCAGGGAAAGAGGAGACCCATTGGTCAGATGCAGGGGAGGGAAGGGAAGGTTGTTGCTATACTTGCAGTATAGATCTGCTCTGTTAATTCTAGATGCTAGAACATATTTAACAATACCTGCCAACTGTGTTGTGCCCTTCCTGACGCATCAGTTATAGTTGAAATAACCATTAATTCAACGGTGTGGCTTTGAGTCTGAGCCTCTGTAACAGCTGAGCAAAATGAAGGGTGTAAGAAACCAAAGTTAATCACTTCACCCAGCATTACACTGAGTTTGTGACTTAGTTCACCTTGGATTCAGCAATTCTTTCTCGTGATTCACTGAGGATTTGATTTTTCTTTCTTGATATGGCTCACGTCAGGGACTCTCCAACTCTTGATGTGTTCTGAGTGGGTCAGGGAGCCTGTCACAGCTCAAAGGGATAAATACAGACCATCATCCCCATCCTGAGAGCTCCCACGGAGTCCTGTGCTGGAGGAAAGGAGGTGGAGGAGGAGACACAAGGACAGCCAACAATTGGTCACTGTCCCCATCTCTGTTGAATTCATTAAGGCTGGACTTGGGAGTAAACGGAGATTTGAAATGAAGTAGAAGAAGAATCGTACGAAACCTCACATTCATGAGTTCTGGCCTCTGCATGAGAACCTATAGTTCCTGTGAGACGGGGTGGGGGGCCGACCTCCACTGGTTAGTACTGCTCCTTTCTCCCACTCAAAGATCCAGAATGCCTGCTCTTCCAGTTTTACCTTTCTCAGCCTCAGCTCCTGCATTAGATTGTATCTGCAGACATTGGTGTGGTATGCATCATTTGCTGGGTTCCTTACTGAATGAACACTGAAAAATGTAAGAACTTTCCTTCAACTCTGCAGAGCACACAGTCTGGTTAGAGAGAGAAGATGTAATAGTGGGCCAAAAACACCTCTAACAACAGGAAGTGTATATAAAAGCCATGCATGGGGTCATTTGACTTGAGTCTGGAGTCTTGACTGTCACAGATGGTCCAAGAAAACTGCAGCGTTTAAGCTGGATCTTGAATTGGTGGGATATGTAGTGAGAAGAAGGCCTCTGGGGGGCTAGAATAGGGTGATCGTAATTTCAGAAGTGGGGCATCAAAGGCATGGTCACAAAACCACAGGTACCTGTTGCTTCATACGCCTTGGGATGTGTAATTAAAAAAGCCAAATGACAAATGTTGGAAAGGATGTGGAGGAATTAGAATCTTCATGTGCTCCTAGTGTGAATGTACAGTGTGCAGCTACTTTAGAGAAGTCTGACAGTTTTCAGTAAGTTAAACGCAATTATTGCATGACCCAGCAATTCCACTCTTATGTAATTACACAAGAGAAATGAAAATATGTTCATGTAAAAGCTTATATACAAATGTTCATAATAGCATTACTCATAATAGCTGAAGGATGAAAACAGTCTATCAGCTGATGAATGGATAAAAAGTGGTACATCCATACAGTGAAATATTATTTGGCTATAAAAAAGAACCAAGTCCTGATACATGCTACCACAGAGATGAACCTTTAAAACCCTGCCTAGTGAAAGCAGCCAGACACAGAAGACCACATATGATATTCCATTTACATAAAATGTTCATCTAAAGAGAAAGCACATTGTTTGCCCTGGGCTTGAGGCTAGAGGTGAAATGGGGGAGCGGTTGCATATCAGTATCTTTTTAGGGAGGGGATAAAAATGTTCTAAAATCGATTGTGGTGATGGATCTATAGTTGAGCAAATTTTCTTAAAACGCTTTGAAATGTATACTTGAAAAGTGAATCGGGTGTTCTGTGAATTATCTCAAAAAAAGCTGTTAAAAAACAAAGGTATGGTCATGTACAGTTAGGGGCCAGACTGGAGACCTGTGAAGGCCAGGGTCAACTTTGGGAAGACTGTGTGTGCTATTAACAGAGGGATGAAGAGATGGTGAAACAAGTTTGGGAAACCCTGGATTAATCCAGTGAATCCTCTTTAACACAGAGATTCTCAGAGCAGTGATGTTGACGTGCTTTCTGAGTTTTAAGGTGGGGATGCATTTTAGACACAACACTGTTTTCAGGGGTTTTCTCAAGGGACTGATTTCACTCTTTGGGAAACACTGGTCTAGAGTATGGAGACATCTTAGAGCGTGTTACATAAGGAGGTAGTAGGATGCGGAATATTCAGGGAATATTTTTTTTTCTCCAGTGGGCCCTGTTTCATAATATTTTCTTTTTCCACATTCCTATACCTTTTCCAGGGATGGAAACATCTTGTGAGCAGCTTCTGTTCTTGTGCATAGAATTGGTCTGTTGTAAATAGCCTCTATATAGTGAATGATAGGGAACTATGGGGTGTGAGACCCTGGGACACATGTCCCTTTCATTTGCTTTAGGGTCTGTGATTGATATTCAAGAACGGGAGGGATCAACATATTAATGCATTTCTCCAAGTGAGATCCATTATGCCCACCTTGCAGGCAAGGATAGAGACTTAAGGATGTTAAATAATCATCGAAAGTTATGAAGATAGTAAATGGATGAGGCTGGTATCCAGGCTTGGTCACTTTGCCCTGAAGCCCCTGCTTTAGCTGAGAAGCCTTACTTCCCTCCCTCAGTGGTACCTCCTGATCCAGATGGTCTTCCAGAACAGAGCCGATCCAGGACCCCATGAGAGCCAAAGGGTAGACCTTTACCCTTTGGCTTAAAAGTATCTAAGGTTGCACAGTGAGACTAGAGTTTCAGTGCATTTTCTAGCTTTGTTGGTCAAAGTGGGCCATCTTGTTGGACTGGCCCTTTTTTGAGTTGTGTGTTGTTTTCTTCTGGAAGAGTGGGGATACTGCAAAGCAAATCTATTTGCTCAGGTAGCCAAGGTAGTTGAACACCCACATTTCCATCTCCCTCTGCTGTGTTGCCAAGCTGTGACTAATGGTGAAAGATGGGACAGCCATTACCTGGGATCCTGGGGAGGCATGTAAGCAGGCACACCTGTGGCCCGGGGGCCAGTGGTGAATGGAACAGACTCTTGTGGGTGGGAGCCTTCTCAGATGGGGAGGAGCTCCTTGAGAGCAGAAAGCCTGTGTTCACAGGGGAGAGAAGGAATCAAATTTATAAACCCTGCTTGGGTCCCTAGAGAGGGTATCTTGGTGGCTTTGTGTCCCTAGAAGTACGCAGAGTTTGTAGAGAACTCAAAGGTTTTCCAGGGAACAGCATGGAAAGGAATATCCAGAGTATAAAAGTGGTGCCCCAGAAATCTAGAGGCCTTTCAGGTAAACAGCAGGAAGAGAGTTAAAGGGTTAAAGGTACGAGTAGAAGTGAGAGGCTGGAGATGTGTGCTGTAATAGAGAGGAGATAAACTCTGAATTTTCCATCTTTGGAGGTGAAAATGATTGGGCAACTTTACCTTCTTGATAATTGGGGTGGAGTATTTGTGGGTTATCGGAGAAAGGACTCAGGACTTTGTAGGGTTTCTTCAGCTACAGACTCTGGGATTAGGACTGTTGGGAAGATAATTTTTTAAAAAGAACTATACATAAGTGGCCTAAATCCACATTTTGTTTTGAGATCTGTTTCTTCCTTATTTTGTGACATAAGTTGGTTGTTACTCAGGATCTTTCTGTGGTTTGGGGGAAGTTGGGATGTGAAGTACTTGTGATTGGGCTCCAGTTTTCAGTGAGAGCATGCAGTCATGCTGAGGAGAGCAGGGCCACATTGGTTTCACTGAAGTGTTTTCTGTCCAAGTTCTGTTTTCTGGTAATGTCTATGGGCAAATGTTTTGGCTTCTGTGCTTCTTGGTATCGTAACCCCCTTTTTTTTTCTTGAAAATTTGTTTGATTTATGAGAGAGGGAGGCAGAGAATTCCAAGCAGGCTCTGCACTGTCTGCACTGAGCCCAACTTGGGGCTTGAACTCCTGACCCATGAGATCATGACCTGAGCCGAAACCAAGAGCCAGATGCATAACTGAGCCACCCAGGCACTCCTTGGTTTCCTCATCCTTTATGAGAACATTGGCTCTACCTCAGGGACTAGGACCCAGTGGGAAATTATGAAGAGTCTTGAGAAAGCTGTCAAGCACTGTGAACATTTGGGGTGTGGATGTTGAAGTTCATTGGCTGGTGTTAAGTACAACAAATGACAGAATCACTGGGAAGACCAGTGAGGAGCACCAACTTGTTGAATTGTTACCATAAACTTTGAAATTATGACTTGAGTCAACCCTGATTGATGGGTGAAGTTTTGTTTTCCTTCCCATTCATGATGGCTTCAAGTCAGGACTGGTTAGAACTAGGTTTCTTTAGGATGAGATCCAGAAGATGCTCAGGATGTCTGGACACAGGAACAGCTTTTAATTTCTTCTCTTACATTAGGTCTTATTTATAGAACATGCCCTGAGTAGTCCCCCTCTGTTCAAATTCTGGGATGCTCTCCTTACCTAAGAGATTACAAAGGGCAATCCTTAGGTATAGAACATAAAGCACTATAAAACCTATCATGTTTAAAATTCTAGCTCCACTGTTTAAATTTCTGAGTGCAGGGGAAAGTTATTTAAGTGTGCAGTGAATGTAGCTAACGATAACATCCCTGTGTTAAAAGAAACTTGAGTGTAAGTGTATATTCTGTTCTTAAAATGGTGAGTTTAGAAAAGAATAGCCCTGGACCATTAGGTGTCCATGCTTGGTGAAGTTAAGGCCCGTATCAAAAATCGTACAGCTAAAAGATTTTGGCTCCTGAGTCTTCGGTTTAGTAATCCTCTTTCTCTTCCCCGGGGGAGTTTAGCATGTTGGAAGGAGAGAGCCCGTAGTCTTGTGGTGGAAGTCAGTTGTGCTTTGAGAAGGCCAGAGACCATGTCCCAGCAATTGGTCCCTTTGGGTGCTGCTTTTGCACATCCCCGGTGCAGGGAACTGTGTCTGAAATGCTGCCATATTTAACTGCTTTCATCGTCTGGAGTTTCTGGATTCCCCAATGCTCTGCTTGGTCTCCCTTTGCTTTCACCCACAGGTCTGAGCTCTGTGCAGCTGTACAGGATGGTGGGCATTTTCTTACGTGTGGCGCTCCCAGCTTGAGGCCGGATCCTGGCTGCCACAGCCGTTCCTGCCAGTGTGGTTTTCAGACCCTGTCCCAGAGCGGCCACCCTTAGATACCATCTGGTCTTTCTGATACTGGTGCTCATTAGATGTGGTGTGCCAGATGAGGTGAAGAGTTGATTTTCATACAGAATTTCTGTTGGGGGAGCCTACAATTGCATCGGCTTTTGGCAGTCATTTCATACTGTTGAATTTTCATAAGTTTGCAAGCCGTTAAAATTCTCTTCCCACCCCAATCTGCCCACATATGCATAAGAACTATTTTTTTTTTTTTACAACTTTAACTAGATTTAATTGACTGGTAGTAAAGTGCATATATTTAAAATGCAGTTAGATTTAAATTGCACATACAAGTAGACACATTTTGACATATTTATATACCCAAGAAATCATCACCACGATTCAGATAATGAACATTTCCTTAACTCCCAAAAGTTTCCTTCTGTTCCTTTGAACTCCACCCCTCTGCTCCCAGATAACCACTGATCTTTGTCACTATAAATTTAAACTTATTTTAAGATATGTTGCCCTCCTTCTGCATTTGCACAATTGATTTTTTGGCTCTGAGCAGGATTCCAGTTACTTATATTAAATTTCACCCTTATGCCTGCACCTCACTCTAGCCCGTGTATGTTTTTCAATCCTGATTTTCGCATCTGATATGGTACCTCCCCTGGCTTGATACACAGGGAGATTTACCGAATCTCTTGCCTCTGCTCTTATCCGTTGAGGAAGAAGTGTTAATCTGGTTCGACTCTTGTAACGTTCTGGGAGCAGTTCTTTATCTAGATACTAATAATTGAAATAAAAGGGTGCTTGGGCGCTTGACTCTATTTTTAAGTCTTGTTAAAACCTGCACACACTGGGCTGGGAGCACATGGGGGGTGCTCCCATGTGAGGAGGTGGGCTAGCACAGACCCCAGTTAGCATCATCCTAGTCTCCTGCCTCTTTTCCGTGTTTCTTCCTGGGCAAGTTCTCTCATTTAAAGCTCGTCCATTCCTCCTCTGAAAGGGGAGGATGCACGTCTGCACTTCCTTCTCGGGGTCGGTAGCAAATAAACCGACTCTGGAGTGCGGTGTGCCATGTACGGAGTCTGCCCTGGTCAGTGCCCGTGGCCCCAAGCTCCTGTGGTTCGTTGACTACACGCTGTTCTTGTGACACAGCTTTTTTCTGATCCCAAACTCCCCACCCCTCATGGGTTTCTTTTGGAGTTTATAGTGGTGGTGACATGTGGCTAGGATTTAGTTTTTCCAAGGTGTCTGAAATAATTTTTGGTTACAAGGCTAATAAAATGTGAAGCCTGGCGCAATGAAATGACATTTCTGTTTATATTGCAGTAATGCCTTTCACGCCGTGTTAACCACTTTCTTTTTCACTTTGAACTGCCTGTTTTTACATTTCTATCTGGGAAGACTGAGCAGCTGTAGACCATCTGCCAAGTGGCTGAGTTGAGTAGGAAAGGAAGATGCCCTGAAGCAAAGGTGGCTTGGTGTCAGGGTCCCAGGATGAGACTGCTTGGCTTCTCAGAGCTTGGCTGTGTGACTTTGGGCAAATGATTCAAGTTGAACTCACTTTGCACCAGTGTCTCTAAAATGGGGTTGAGTATAGTGTCTAACTCACAAGCTTGTTAGAATTCATGGGTTGATTTCACTCATATGGGGAATTTAAGAAACTCAACAGATGAACATAGGGGAAAGGAAGGAAAAATAATATGGTTTGTCTCCTCTCTTTTTATAAGGGACTCTTTGAGGGTTGCTGGAGGGAAGTGGGTTGGGAGGTAGGCTAAATGGGAGATGGGCATTAAGGAGGGCACTTGTTGGGAGGAGCACTGGGTCTTGTATGTAAGTGATGGATCACTGGGTTCTACTGAAACCAATACTCCACTGTATGTTAACTAACTTAAATTTAAATAAATATTAAAGTTCATAGGAATTGATACCTGAAAAGTGCTTAGAATGGTTTCTGCACAAAGTAAGTGTTCAATAACCATGTGACTTAGTCATGGTGATGGTGGTAATACCGGGATAATTAGTAGGTGGTATCCCTATCCAAATGAGAGAAGAGCTGGAAGGAGACTTCAAAGCTGAGTGGGGTTCTCTTCATGGGTTTCCCTCAGAGAACAAATAGTAGCTTCAGGGCCAAATGAAGATGGCAATCCCATGTGATTACGGAAGTTCTTTGGGACTCTTTTTTTTTTTTTTTTTTTTTTATAGGGTTGTGTTTTAAATTAGAATTGTAGAAGTTGATAGGTGGTTGCCAGTCTGTTTAGAGGAAATGCCACTTAAATTGCATGCTTCAAACTTCTTTATTCTCCTACACAGAAGACAGACAACTTTCTACTTTGCCTCGAGAGTGAAATTGCACTCTGGTTGCTTCCGGAGCAGCCCCTAGAAGAGGGTTAGAACGTGGGCACCGCTGCCTCTTCGGCGGTATTGCCTGTAGTCTTCGGCACCAGAAAAGAATACAGGATGCTGCGGTGCCCAGCCATCATGCGGTGGTTTCCTAGGTGTTTGAGAGACAGCCTGCCAGGGTGCCACTCACTAAGTGTGTGGTGTAGGCCAGGAGCAGAAAGCAATTTAGGAATCTATATGTTCTCGGTTCCCCTTATTGGTAGGGGTGCGTGTTCAAAAAGGATGACGATTTTAGAGTCCAGGGCAGTGTCTAAAGTCCATTAGTTTTTGTGGGCTAGTTCCTGGTCCACAGAGAAGCAGTCCCCCTGCCTCTGGCTGCAGGGCTCCTGTCAGTGTGTTAGAAAGCGAAGGAGGTGACGTAAGGTAGCTGGCTCCGTGCAACCCATCCCTGTTATGGAGATGTAATGGGGAGTCCTCTTTCTAGACTGGGTTGAAGAGCACGGCTTTCTTTCAGTTCCTCATGGTTACCATGAGCACACGGGTATACAACAACAGACAGTGTTTTGGCTTAAAAAGAAGAAAGCCTTGGGGAGGTCCTTTGTCATGGAGGTAGTTAGATTTGAATCCTAGTGTCTGACAGGGTCTGGTCTTGTCCATGGTGGAGTAAACAGGTTCCCCTAAATAGCTCTGCCTCAATATCCCTGAGAGATCCACTGCCCTCCCCCCCCGCCCCCCCCCCCCCCCCCATCAGAATCTCATGGGTGGAACCAAATCCTTTTTTTCTTTTTTTCTAAGCTCTATAAGTGATTAATAAAAGAGCAAAGTCTTTGGACCAGTGTTGAGGAAACTTATGGGACAGAGTATCTGATCTGTGGGATTCAGACGTGTCCCTCACAAGTCCCAAGTGTTGGTAGTCTCCCCAGTTCTGAAGCCCTGCATGGTTGCTTTTGACATCTGAACATGAATTGAGGATCTGAGCATGGGTTTGGATCGATGAAAGAAGTTAAAGAATTTGAAAGCCATTTGGAAGGTAGAGGACCCTCCAGTTGCAGTGAACGTCTGGCCTCTTCTGCCAGGATGCTCAGCACTGGCTGCTTGTGAGAATCCTCGCAAGGGTTTCAAGCTGCCCAGGCCTCGCCTGCGGAGCTTGAGCTCATCAGTAGAGGCTCAGATGTTGATACTTATTAGCTCATCTGTGTGAGGCAGGGTTGAGAGCTTCCCTGTAACCACCTGTGTGGCCAGGTACTGGACCTGGTCTTTGTCAACAGCAGGGTCATCTCCTCCTCTGTGCATGAGGGGTGCCGCGGAAAGCCTGCGGGTGATGCTGTGTGTGAACGTCCTCGAGAACCACGGTGGACAGACTTAAAAGCAAATGGTTCCTGAGCCTGCCTGGCTCCTGCCCCCATCATATAGAGCCATGACATTGGAAGCCAGAGGAGGGGCACCTCTAGCTAGAAGATGATGGAAATGATTTAGGTCTCTTGTATTCCAAGAATTAGAGAACGAAGTGCCTCATGATCGATGACCTGCTTTGAAAGAGATGTCCTTTTTGGTTAGAGAGGGAGTTAACTTCCTTGAGAAGAACAAGTACCAAGAGTACTTAGAATTCTGGGATGTCTTTTCAGAAAATGTCTTGGACCTTGTAGGGGAGAGAGCAGGGGTGGGATCCTGGCGACTTCTCTGATGAGCCACCTTTACCGGCTAAGAAGAGCTGTTCCTCTAACATGTGTTTGCTGAGAGACTATGGAGGACCTATCGGTATAGACGTGTGAACTACTTAACTGCATTGGTCTGAATGTGTAGTCTCAAACTTCTGTTAGGATCTTAGGGATCATTACATGCACATTCCAGCTGTTCTTCCCTACTGGGTCACGGGCCTCCCAAAGTTTTACCCCATTTGTCATTGCACATATTGATCCATCATAATTACCTGATGTGTATGAACTCTGGCTCAGCAATCCAAAGCAGAGATTTTTCTTAGTGTTTCGGTGAGGTGGTCATTTCCACAACTCTTTTCATTTTATCATCTTGTTTGTAGAGCCCCTTAGGTCTTCGTTTGCAGAGTATGTGTTTATGAAATGCCTAGGACGATTAAGATTTTTTCAAGTTAGAGGTCACATCTTCTATTATCGGGGTTCCTTTTTCAGCAAGTTTAGTGTTGTGACACCCAGCCTGGGCTAGAAATGTCTTCTCCCCTCAGAAGACAGCTACTCCACAGTTGGAAACTCTTAGAGGGGGGTGGATATCTCTTTCCCCTCACTCCCACCCGAGGGCTCAACTTCTGGGGAGGTGGCTCTGGGAATGTGCCCATTTTAGTCTCGTCTTCTCCCACCAGACTCTCCTGGCCTGGCTGGCACTCCCCATGCAGCCATTCCTTGTTGTGATTGCCTCCAGAATATATTGTACACTTAGAATATAGCCCCGTGAACTATGGCATCTGTCATGTAGCCAGAAGTGTGGGTCTTGACTGATCATAGGAGTAGCCTGTGGCCCTCTCCTGTTCTCCTGCAACCTAAATCTTTGGAGGCTGCATTAATAGAGGTTAACCAATAACTTCTGACTGTGATGGTTGATCATGAGTCAACCCCAAATACTCTAATGCTTCTTACCTGTGGTCACAGATTGATCACAGTCTGGTGTAATACCACTGGGGAGGCACGTTCTGGACCCTGTCCAGATGGTAGAGCTAAGTGGCAGTGCCTTTGTTGGTACCCAGTTTTTCCTGCTTTCCAGTGTTCTTTCCCCTCCCATAGAGTTGGCTGGATGACACAGTATTCTTAGAACTAATCGAAGCTGTCTTTACTGTCATGGTAGTAAATGACCAAAATTACTTTTTCACAAGAATTTGAGTTTCTCACATAGGCGATCTGTAAGAAAAGAATACATGGTTTACTCTTGAAGGCTTCTGGAACACCTTTGGAAACCGTGAGAAACAATAAGTGAATGCTGCTTCCCATCATCCCATAGCCCCGGTGGGTCATCAGTTGCTTGCTCCATCTATACTGGTACACTGTCTATCTTACACCAAAGATGCCAGAGCTGAATGTGGGCTCCCTCCTCCCCTGACTTGAGGCTTGGGCTCTTCCTTAGATTGATCCATGGGATCCCCCTTGGCTGGGAGGTGGGGAGGAGTGGTGAAGGGTCCAAACTGGGAATAACACTACATGGTTCCCTTGCCCCCATTGTGTCTTTTCCCCCAGACTGCTGCTTCTGGTTCTTCTCAACAGGTGCATCTTCCCTTCATATCCTGAGTTCTGTCTACCCATGGTTTAAGTTTTTTTTTTAATTAAAAAATTATTTTTAATGTTTTATTTTTGACAGGCAGAGGGGGGCAGGGGCAGAGAGAGGGAGACACAGGTTCTGAAGCAGGCTTCAGGTTCTGAGCTGTCAGTACAGAGCCCGACACAGGGCTCGAAGTCCTGGACCATGAGGTCATGACATGAACTGAAGTCGGATGCTTAATCGACTGAGCCACCTAGGTGCCCCTTTCTATCCATGGTTTAAAATGAAACTTGATGTCCACACCCCCCAGGTCTGGCTCCTGATTTCTGAATGAACATTTACCAAACTGTAAAAAAATCCCTTTCTCCATACCAGCAGACAGGATTTCAAGGCAATTACCATGCTAGGAGCTCAGAAGTCTTCTTTTGATAGTCAAAAGGTGAACTTTGGCACTTTCTTTACCTTCCTATTAGAATTATCCTAGTCCTCCTGAGACAAACTAATGTGCTTAATTGAAGGAGAATGCCGTGTTTAAAAGAAATGTAAAGCCTACTGATGTATCTCAAAAATATTTTCCTACTTTGAAATGCATGATAATGACAAGGAATGTTTCCTAAGATTGTAAGGGCTATGCAGGCATTACCTGTCATTGTAGCACTGACTCAGTTTCATAGGTTTGTCTGTGGACCCAGAGGGACGTGAATCTGGACACCCTAATTCCTAACTTTGTGCCTCTGACCACTTTGGTGTACTGCCTCCCTAAAAGAGAGGACTCCTCAGGTTCTGGCTTCAGTAACTGTGTAGAAGAAGTTTTGTGCTGAGGCCAGGAAGGGGGAGGAAGGGAGGAGACACTGTAGAGGGTTGAAAATGAGTTGATTAGAAGATCCACTCTACTTTCCCCAGACACCTGGCTAGAGCTGTCGGACCAAATCGATAGAGTTGAGAGAGGTTGGCCTACAGATGGTACTTAAAGCTCTGGGAACGGATGACGTTATCTTGGGAGAGAGAGTTGGGGAGGAGGAAAGTTGGTAGATCTAAGGCCAAGTAAATGTAGTGTTCAGAGATGTGGTGGGGGAAGAAGAGCCCGGTAAGGGGGTGGGAGTGGTGGCTCCTCTGACGCAGCTATTGGCCGGGGATGGCGTGGGGGGCAGGGAGTACTGTTCAGTGCCCGGGCATGGTGGACGAATGGGGAGTGCCCTGCGGTGTGCGGGGCCGTCCTGTGCACCTGAGAGCTGCCTCCCATTGTTCCATGTCAGCTGCCCGAAGTGATCTTGAAACATTCTTTGTGACTCGCACATTTATGCTGCACTTTGGTTTTTAGGCTGCTTTTTGGTCTCCCTTACCTCCTGACTCCTCACCCAAACAATGTGGAAGGGCAGGCTTTTTCATCTCCGCTGTTGAGAGCTGAGGCCTTGAGAGGTTCGGCCAAAGTCACCAACGTGTACATGACAGGCTGGGGTCCTGGATGGAACCGAGTCTCCTCTCCCACCGCAGGGCTCTTGCCGTTCTCCTCTTCTGTGCCTCTGTATGGCTTGAATCTGGAGAACTGGCTTTCCAGCTGAACTCCCACAGGGGTGCTGGGCTTGCACAGGTTAAGTGGCTCCATCCAATGGGAAGAAGCCATCATGGCTGCTGCAGGACAGGGTCTGCAGGGAGGCTGTGTGAGCTGTCGTGCTGGACCCTGGATTGCTGCTCTGCGGGTGGTCACAGAACAGGTGAGACCTGAACCTTGCCAGGTTCTGTGCATGTATGACACATGCCAGAGGTGGATTTCAGGCAAATACATTCCTTGCCTTTCCCTGTTCTCTGCCTTTCTTTCATACTTTACCCCATCTGTGCGTACGTGGGCGACTTCTGGGTGCACGTAAGATGTGAGCTGCACATCTTATATGCGAACTCTGGGTATCAGTTCCTCCCCGTGAGATGACAACAGTTCTTTAAATTCTCAGAGTAGACAAGTGACAATGTACTAGTAATTAGACACTGTCCAAAGAACCTCCTGCCTAAAATATCCATCTCCCTAGCCTGTCACTTTATTTAAAGTATTACCTTTCTTCTCAGCTGAGCCAAAAACTATTAAAATATACTTTTTATCTGAGAGGATGTCCTATGTGTCACACCTTTTAAAATGCAGCTTGGGTCTGTTGGCTCCGATTCCTTCCCCCATTGCTGCAGTTGAGAGCCTCATCCTTCATTTGGGTCACTGCTGCAGCCTCTGAACCAGTCTCAGTCTTGACCATGTTTCTTCTCACTCCCAAGTCTATCCTTTGTGCCACTGGGGAGGAGGGAGTATGTGCTTTGTGGTAGAGGGTCTCAATGTTAAAACAATGGCGGGGAGGAGGGAGTATGGGAGCAGAGCAAGGGGGTAACTGGTGGAGTGGAGTGCCGGACGTAGGGGTGGGATCCAGGGCTCAGGTAGTGACATTTGCCTCCTGGAGAAGGCAGAATCCTCCTGTTAGAGATGGGGAGGAGAACAGCTAGGTGCTGATGAAGCAGGAAGGTTGGTAGGTGGGGTGGCAGGAAGTTGAACTGTTCCAGGACTTTCCCTTGGATTGCTAAGATTCCTATCTTGATAGCATGTGGCAGATACTGACATGTTGGGCGAATAATGCACGGATTCCACAAATGTGTCTCATAATGGAGGTGTCCTCCAGAAAATTGCTGGGATGGGAATAAGTCCCATGTGTGTGGGGAGAAGACCAGCTGAATCCGTAAGGTGTGCTGGGATCTAATGTACCGTCACTGCAGAGACGGGTGGCCAGATGAGAGGACGGTCTTTCCTGGCCCAAGTGACAGGGTAGCCAGGGTGCCCCGACATTTTTCTAAGGACTTGTGTCAGGTGAGCTTGTGAGCCAGTGTGTGGTTACCTCTGCCCTGGTCAGTGGCCAAAAATGGTCTTCCATCCAGCTTCCCTTGGACCTGTCACAGGTGCAGTAGAGCATGTAAGAGAATCAGACTTTGACAGCTGCAAGGGTCCCTAGATAATTTTGCTCCAACTCATTTATTTTACCGAGGATGAAACTGAGTTCCAAGTGGGAGGCAAGGACTTGCTAGGCCCTGCACTGAGTTTGTGTCAAGGCCTCCAGGGTCTTCAGCCCCGCAGTCAAGGGCTCCCCCTAACCATTGGCAGAAAGGCCAGCTCCCTAGGCCACAGTCAGACCCCCATTTCTGCTCAGAGTGTGTCTTGATGCGATCTGAGAAAGACCTCCGGCCAGGCCCAAACCTCCTTGTGCCTTGGCCAGGATGGAAAGCATGCTGAGTGAAATGGTTGAGAGACCTCCCTCAAAGCAATGGCTGGCTGAAGGCTGGACTCGAAGAGGCAGGACCACAGAGCAAGTGAGTAGGAAAGGGCGGGGAAAAATCTAGAGCAGAGGTAGCATCTTCTGGAGCAACATAGAACGGCTGGTATGAGGAGAGCACATGTGGGATTCTGGAATGATCTGGAGAGAAATGATGAGGGCAGCAGGGGCAAACTCAAACCCCTCGAGTGGCTTGTACCTTCTCGTTTGTAGGCTAGCAATAGCCCTTCAGCCTTTTACAGATCATGCCAGAAAATTTTAAGAACCTTGACTTCTACAAATTCAATTATGTAATAGGTTATGGTTCCTCCACTAACGACTTGATAATAGTGTATTTTAAAAGGTTTGTGGATGAACTTTGGTTTTTCAAATGTCCATCAAATTTTATTTTGGAGCCTGTGTGTGTTTGCTTTGCTGTCTTCTCTCCCAAGCGAAGAATAAATGACTCTGGAGTGTAAAACGGCTTCACATTTTTCTTCAGTCAAGTTTAGTAGTACCAGCTGGGTGATCACACAGACTAGGGACAGAGGGTCACCTGAGCCCGTTGGAGAAAAGTGTTACCTCTTTAATTAGTTGGGGATACCTTTCTACCTACTTCTCTCCCTCCTGTCATGTGACTCACTAAAACTACTTATTAAACCTACCATTTATTAGCCTGAGAGTGGTAGTTGAAGTGGTTGCGCACCAAAATGATTGTGTTAAGAAGCCACACTGCAGTGGCCACCCCCGCATCCCAGAGGCAGCAGCCTGGCGCAATGGCACGGAGCATGGATGCCTGAGCCCGCTGCCTGGGTCCGAGTCTCATGCCCCCTCTCTTTGGCTGTGTGACTTTAGGTGAGGCTTCTTGCTGTGTGTCTGTTTCCTCATCTGTAACGTGGGGATGATCAGAATAGGACCTTATTCCTAGGAATGTTCTGAGGATCAGTTGTTTGATATGTGGAAAATGCACATGGAAGATGCTACTTGAGAATTAGGTATTAATTTTTTAAAGCATTCCATGATTGACCGTATCTTTAAACCATATCTTCATATTGGTGTTTTAAAGATTGCAAGTGCATTACACAGGTTTTTACAAGGAGTTCTATAGTATGCAAGGAATGAACAGTCTAAGAAATTAAGGTCCTAAATGTGTGTGTAAGACCATGTCTTAGAGCAGTTTTAGCTTCCTAGTGAAGTTGAGAGGATGGTAGAGAGTTCCCATGTGCCCCCTGCCCTCACATCTGCACGTCCTCCCGTGTTATCTGTATCCCCCACCAGAGTGGTACCTTTGTTACAATGAATGAACCTACAGACCCGTCACAATCACCCCAAATGCATAGTTTACATTTGGGTCCATGCTTGATGGTTGTACAGTATGTGGGTTTGGACAAATGTGTAATGACACGTACCCATCGTTATGGTACCCATCAGTAGTCTTGCTGCCCTAAAAGTCCTCTGTGCTCTGCCTGTTGATCCCTCCCTCTAGCCCCCCATCCCTCACAACCACTGATATTTTCATGTTTTCCCAAGTTTTGCCTTGGCAAGTAGGGTAAAAAGACTCAGTATATCATCATGCAAAAGGGATTCAGTGATGAGGGAAAACAGTCTGCAGGCAGCCCACTGGAGCTCCTATTTGAGGTCAGATGCAAGAAACAGAAACAACAGAACTGCCTGAATAATCATACTGAAATCCCCAAATTGAATTCTCCATGAAGGGGTGGTTGGATTTTTCAAAATTTCCCTAGGCAATCAAAATTTAATATTAATTGGCATTTCTAGGAATTGGGAGTGTCGAATGAGTTCACTCATAAGGAGTATCACAATTTGAAACATTTGATACACATTTGAAAAAAAAGGAAGGGCTTTAATTTGATAAAATACCTTAGAGTTGGGGGATTTCTATTCTAGCTTGGCTGCTTTAAAAAGTCACCAAATAAAACTTATTACAGAATCAAGTAATTAGAATTGTCCCTGAATGTCTCCTTTTTTTTTTTTTTTTTTACAGAGCAGATCTTGATAGGCACTGAAAATCCCTTTTACTTGAAGCTTCACAAAGCTGTTTATAACCCAAGACAAAATAAAACCTGTCCACACAAAACCTTGCACACAAGTATTTAGTTTTACTCCTAATAGCCGAAAAGGGGCAACAACCCCAACATCCGTCAACTGAAAAATAAAAATGGTAGATCTATGCAATGAAATACTGTTGTTCAGACCTAACATGGATAAACCTTGGAAACTTTATGCTACATGAAAGCCAGGCAAAAAAAAAAAAAAAAAAAAAAAAAAAAAATCACGTGATTCCATCTCTATGGAAGTTCAGAATTCGGGAATCTGTTAGAGACCAAGTACATTAGCAAGTGCGTTGCGGGCGGGGGTGGACAGATGGAAGGGGCTGGTAGTGACCACAGGGCTGCTTTCTGAGGTGGTGAAGATGTTCTGACATTGATTTGAGCGATGGCTGCACAACTGAGCATCGTAAACACCACTGTACACTTGAAACGGATGAATTGTGTGGTATTTGAGTTGCATCTCCATAAAGCTGTTAACCTCCCCCCCCACCACCAATAATAAAAAGTGGTAGCAGATTTAGAGATGCTATTTTAGAGAAGGTGAACTGGAACTATATTTCCTAGATGGTATCATTTGAGCTTAGACTTGATAAAATAAGGCTGTGACAGGTGGGACGTGGGCAGGGAGGCAGGTATGAATAATAGACGGTTGTAAAGAATCCTGTCCAGAAAGATTTGTGTTTCCGTATGCATTACCTGGAGGGGGATTCAATACCACACGTGCTAACCAGTATGTCTGCAAATCTATTTTACTATATGCAAGAGGGTTTTTCCAAACCATAAGCCAGTCTTTTAAATTTAAGTGTCATTAAAATGAAGATTTAAAAAGAAAATATTTAGGTCTTAGGGTACCTATAGGACTAGATCCTGGGCTGCTACAGATCTTGGCGGCCTGACAGTCCCACACAGCAAGGAAATGAAGTAAAAAGAGAATGGGATTAAAGAAAACATCTGGGCGGTAGGGTGGCAGGTTGCATAGCTCTCTGATCTTCCCCGGGTTCTGGAGGCGTGACCCACCTGGCACCTCGTCTTTGGCCCTCTCTCTCTGTCCATTCTCCACCAGCCAGGAAACCAAAACACGGCTCAGCAAAATGCACCATGCCATTGTGGTTGCTTACCGTGTTGATGATGATAGCTTCCCAGTTCGGCCCTGGAGCCTGTAGTATTCCAGGAGACCAGGACTGGAGAGGACTCCAATACTGGCCAGGATCTTCATACATTCCAGGTCAGCATGTGATGAATACAAAGAGGGCTGCAATCATGGTGCCCATGGCACAACCATTTTCCTTCACTAGGCGGCACAGAAAGGGTGAGCTGCCCCAAGAAGGCTCTGGGAGAAGAGCTAGCACAGTGTGACTTTATGTATCCTTGAGAAAGATACCTGGAAACTCCCAGAAAGCCGGCTTCCCTCACCCTGGGCACACCTGCTCCAGGAGAATATTTCTTCCCTTAAAATCTAAAGCTATAGGTTTTGATAAGTGACACTAAACACTAAAATAACACATGACCTTTGGGGGTCTTACAATTGAGGAGGGACTTCAAGGGAAAGTCCAAAAAGGATTTAAAGACACAGCAAGTATAAATTCTGGTCCTGGGAAGGTTTTAGGATTGCTTTAATTATGCAGCCCCCCAAAGATTCAGAACCCAAAATCTTTTCAAAGGTGTGGTCAATCATCTGCATTAAGACAGCCCCTCTGTTCATAGGGAGTCACCGTTGAGTTTTTTAGAAAAGGAGTTTGGGATTTTTTGCCCAGAGGACAAGGTAGCTCTGTAATTACGTTTGTACCCCAAAAACTGCTGTGCAAGGGAAGACTGGGAAAAGCTTTAAGTCTTCGGTTCAGCTCTCTGGCCTGCACTCTGTGACTGCACTGCACAGCCAATTCCCGTTTCTGAACTTGTAACTCTTAGTCAAGGTCAATGTTAGTGTTATCATTGATGTGGAACAAGGTCCACTGGGGTCTTTGCCCAGGGTCTCGGCCATCCCTGATGTTTTCTCCAGTCTGAGGCTATTGGTCTTTTGTAGGTTTTTTTTCAGCACAGATGCTGTCTTTTGTTTTAGGTGTCGCTTTCTTGTTGGCCTTTCAAGGGAGCAGTTTCACACACACATAGAAACTAGTTCAATGTTTTACCCCACGTAGGTGTGTAGTTAAGAATTGCCATGTGACTGGTGGGCCCCTGAGTCCCCCTTGTCCTTCCCTTTCTTCTCCCCTTCCTGCTGCTGAGAGGCTTGTAGGTGCTCGAGTAGGCCTTAATTCCACTTCTGGGGTCCCTGTTGACCTACCACCCATGTCCAAGGGCATTTGGACTGTTACTCTTGGAAAGTACCCAAAGCCCCATGGAGGGGGAAAGAACACTGGGATCTGTGGAGGAAACCCTGGCTTTGGATAAATCATTTACACTTTGTATTGGTTTTTGTGCCTGCAAAGTAGGGGAAGGAGTGTTATCTGACCTGCCTCACAGTGCCAGTGGAATGCTAAACAGAAATTTCAGATGCGATCGTGTAGTAGGCTAGAATTGAGATTGATTACTGTGAATTTTGATGATGCCTATTATTTAGGTCTTCTATTTTATTGCTAATTCTTCACTGCTTATATCTGTGCTATATAAAAAGGTATTTTATAGGGGGCACGGAGGTTCCTATTGATTGATAGGAACTGTCTGTTAGAACCAAGATCTTACTCTCTTGCCCAGCTCAAGTGATGAAGGATCCTGTGATCTCTCAAGGCTATTTTTGGCCTAAAAAGCTGCTGTTGCAGAAGTTCAAGGCTTGACATCAGTATGGTCTCTTTATCCACTGAAATGGTTTCATTCATTTACAAGATTAAAATCTCCAGGAGTGGGTGCAGGTGGGGAGGAAGTCTTGGCCAACCTCAGCCCCGAATACTGTGAGGAGGAGGGGTCGGCCCACACAGACGTGTAGGTGGGATTTCCCAGATGGTGCAGACCTCAGGCTGTGTCAGAGGCCTGCATGTTGAGAGAAGGCAGGAGGAGCCCTAAGACTTCAGTTTTGCTAGAGCTGTTTTTGCGGCTCAGCAAGTTTTCCTGACAACCTAACGAATGGTTGATTGGCTTTCCATTATTAAATCTTTTCCAGCCCATTAAAGCACGTCTTTGTTTTGAGGACTCAAAGGGGTTTCGAGATCTGATGGGTATGATTCTTTTCTGTCTCCAAATCCACAGACTTGGGGGACATGGTGCCAAGGAGACCCACTATTGATAAATAACCAGAGCCACTGCTCAGTGCATATTTGCTGTGAGTGCGGCAGTTCCTTGAATGACCTACTAAGCCACAGGGGTGCTTTTACTTTCACTTGGACCTCTTCAGGCTGAAGCACATGTTTTTCCCAAAGCAGCCCCTCCTGTGGTTGGATGCACGATGCATTTGAGGACCCCTGACCTCTGGCAGGAAAGAGCGCTGAACTGGATGCCCAAGTGGGGCTCTGCAACTTGGAGGGACTTTGAACACGTCATGTGGTGTCCTTGCCTTGTTTCCTCCATGGGAAAGAGAAAATGGTAGGAACACCTCCTTACAGCTGGTTTTTCGGTACTAGTTTCTTAGATCGCCTCTGAACTGGTCTTGAAAGGAGAGACAGGATTTGAAAGTGAGGCTGAGGGAAGGCAATGGAGAAGGAAGAGTTCTGTGTTAAGAGGCAACAGGAAGAAAGCTGAAGAAAGTGTGGGAGAGCCTGGAGCTAAGATTTTGTCACATGGCACTGATGACAACTTCCTGATGATTTGTAGGTGTCAGTATTCACTCTACCCCAGGTGGTAGTCAAAGCTCATGGGGTCGAGCTGGTTGCCCACTCCCCACAAAGTTTCAGATATTTTTTTTTTTTCTAGCCTGAAACCCTTGGTTTCCTCATCTCCCACTTCCCACAACCCTATATGTCCAAGGTCCCTGGTGAGGCTCTGAGTGCAGAGCACACTGGGAATTCTTCCCTAAACTCAGCTGGGTGGCTGTTTCCTGTGGCACCTGCAATGGAGCCAGCTGAGGAAAACCTTTGGTCACGTGAGGCCCTTCCCTGGGCCACAGTCTCTCTCACCTTCTGTACCCTTCCTTGGGGCCATGTGAGTGAAGTAGCTAAAAGCTGGAAGCAGGAAGGGGGACTATGTGTGGAAGCTAGAAAAGAGCATGGTGAGCTGGAATGGACAGAGAACCTAAAAAGTGAAGAGCCTACTCTTCTTTAACCTGGAGGCCATTGTGGAAATGGTTAGTGTTTTTTGCCAAAACCAAACCCCAAAAACAGATGTTGAAAAGCAAATGCTGAGCCTTATTTTTCAATTCTGTGTTAAGAATCCTGAACAGACCCTCCTTGCTTAGCTAGGGGACCCATTGAAGAGAAAAGGTTGGAAAGCTCTTACCCTTCAGATCTACTAGCAGAACGTGGGCATTGACATAGCTAGCTGCTCAGTTTTGCCACCGATCTGTCAACTGACTTTTGCCTGAGAGAAAGGCATGAATTCTCTTCCCCGTATCAAATCCCTTGTCCAGGATCTCTTGGAGCCTTTATTCATCTGGGGGAGCTTCTGATCCGTCAGCTTTGTTATTTTTCAACGTTTATTTATTTTTTGGGGGACAGAGAGAGAGCATGAACGGGGGGAGGGGCAGAGAGAGAGGGAGACACAGAATCGGAAACAGGCTCCAGGCTTCGAGCCATCAGCCCAGAGCCTGACGCGGGGCTCGAACTCACGGACTGCAAGATCGTGACCTGGCTGAAGTCGGACGCTTAACCGACTGCGCCACCCAGGCGCCCCTCAGTTTTGTTATTTTTAAGGAAAGAGAAATCAAGTCGCAAATACTTTCTTTGACCTGAGCTTCCCTTATTCCCTTAGCATATCTTTTTCTTAGAAGCTTTGCAATTGAACTTAATTGTTGCTTAGGCTCTGGTGCATTTTCAAATTCACACCTGCACAGTTCCCCTTCCTGTATCAGCCTCTGGGACTCTTGAATTTAGTGACCAGAATATTGAATCATCATGAGATTCCTAAGGCAGTTTGCTTCCCCATGTTTTAGGTCTATCGATTTGTGCCTGGAATCAGTAGTCTAATTTTTTAAGCTATATGGGCAAAACTCTGTGAAGGTTGAGTGTGCATTTTTGTAATCAAGTAAAGCCTGCAGCAGCATTAGTCTAAGATGATCAGTGATATTCATGATCAAGGTACATAATTGAGGCATAAATTTCTAAATAGCTGGCATGAATGACCAGTTGGCGGTACTTTCCTGTAGCCAAACTGAGTTCTCTTCGCCTTCAGTATCTATTCATTCATCACGAACTATTTATTGAATGATTGGGTGCCAGACTCTGGTTTGTCCACAGTATGTCCCAGGGCCTTTGGTTCCCACCATCAGCCAGTGCTGAGCACCTGTCCTGTTTCCCCACCCCAACCCAGTCCTGAATGTCTCATATTTAAAGGGTTGAAGAAAGCATTTCTAGATTAGGAATGGGAGGGTATGGAGAGAACACATAACTCAGAGTCTCCGAATGGAAGCATGTGGAAACCAGAAGCAGGGATGGAGGGCTGAGGCCACAAACATGGTCTCTTTTGAGCCAAACCCTTACCAAATGGAGCAGACTCCCTAAGATAACCAAGGCGGGTTCAGCTTTAGGTCCAGGTGTTAGAGAATCATGAAATAATCAAAACAGCGCAAGGGATGGAGAAATCTAGTCTGGGGATTCTCATGGTGCCCAGACTAGTGTCACCCAGGAACTTGTGAGAAAGTACATCTAAAAATCGTTGCATTCCCAAGGGACAGTATTGGCCTACTGAGGGCGATAGGATACAAATCATAGAGAATCACTGAACTTCTGGTAGGCTTCCATTTTAAGGCTTGGAAGTTTGTATACTGGCTTTATGGTTGAAGCTGTTTTCTAGTGAAGAGAACCTTGCCCTATAGCCAGAGGGGTGTTGGGTGAGGGGTAGGGGGTGGTTTCTGAAATCTGCCCTCTGTCTCCTCCAGCACAGATAATGGTGTTTCTGATTGGCCTTTGGGAAATAGAGGGCCTGATGTAAACATGGTCTCCTTAAAAGTTGGCGTGATTAGTGCTGTGTAAAGAGGCATGGTTTTGCAATTGGGCTCGCACACACAAAAATCTTTTGAAAAGAGAATTAGGTACTTAACCTTTTTGTTCCACTTAACACATTTACATGTACCAAATATAATGTATACAATTATAGAAGAAATGGGCTATCTCGAAAGTGGCCAGAATATTTTAGGGAGTTGTGATCTAGAAGATATGAGGGATTTGTTCATTAGTACACTAATGGCGATCCAATAACTAACATTTTGTAGTGAGGCATGTAAATATTTAGTAGCTGCAGCAACTATAATATGGTGTCAAAGCCACAGGGTCGGTCTGATAAAGCTGGAGTTTTGTTCTTTTTTTTTTTTCCCCTCTCTTCTCAACTGAAGGAAATGTGAAAGTTGCTAGAATTTAGTAAAACTGAAGGTGTGGTTTTTATTCCATCTAAGTTTGTGGGTCTCTGAATTCTATCCGGTGGGCCCTGGGTTAAGCAACCTGGAAGTCGGAGATAGTATGAAACTGTGTTTATTTTTCCCAACTGCTGGCATTAGCAGGCACGAGTATGTTCTTTGTGTTGCGTTTCTGTGTTCTAACGTGCAAAGCTGCCTAGCCTGTGCCATTATGTTAACTGTGTGCGGGTATCAGTAATGTAAATCCAGTTGACAAAACTGATTTCTAGGTGATTGGCCGTAAGCCGTTTGCTAGAATACTGGAAATTAAAGGCTTCTATTGTCTGCACCCAGAAAGAATTGGTTAAAGATTCTGTTAAGCTTCTCAAAGCTAATCTTTGTTTTAAATTCCACGTTGCGCTGTATTAGGCTGATGTTGACAGATGTAGGTTGCAGGGTATTTGAACTGCTAATTTAACCTTAGTGGGACTAATGTGGCAGAAATGTGGAATTAAACGTCCTGGCCCCACCCCACAATTGGATTGTGATCCAGTTGGTTTGGTGTGGGATCCAGCTGAGATCAGTTTGGGAGCTCTGCAGGTGTTTCTAATGTACATGCAGGGTTCGTGAGCAAAATTCGGGTTCTTTGCAGAGTATTGCCAAAGACCTCTGACTTGCCTATTGGGATCTGATTGTCCTAAATTTGACATCTTCCCTGAACACTGCCTGCTCTTCCTTGTCTTCTACGCGGCCTGACGCCTCTGCCTGGAGTGGTCTCTGGGAACAGATCATCATGAAGGGCCTGGCACGCTGAAAACGTTGACTGCATCCTTCAGGCCCCAGGGTGTCTCATGCAAGGGTGCTGGGCAGGGCCTGGGTACATTTGAGTGTCTTAGAAATAGCTTTCCAGCAGTGATGAGGAGAACAGGTGGTGCTTTGGGAGGATCTGGGAGAGAAGGGGTGAGGAATGGGATTTGGGTCTAGATGAGAAAAAGAATGGAGGCACTACAGCCAGCTTTGATGGAGTAAAGGGGAGAAAGGAGTCAAGGGCCCTTCCCAAGTGCCTCCTTGTTGCTGTGCGGAGCACCCCAAACCGTCTGTGCAGGGAGCAGAGTGGGGATCTGGGAGAGCTCCGTTTTGGATGTGCAGACTTCTGGAGTCCTGTGCAGCCTCCACACGTACTTGCCCAGTGGGGGGGGGGTGCAGGTGTTTGGCTCCCAGGATCAGTGTGGGTGGGGAGCTGTAGCCAAGTGTGGACAACTTTGGGGTGGCAGGGGCACTAGGGCAGATGAGATCCCCTTAGAAGTAGCCTGGAGAAATGAGAGATGCTGAAATGTACCTTCACAGATGCCCTACATCGAAAAGATGAAAGAATAAAGCATCTATGAAAAACTAAAGGCCCTTGTGTCTTGCTGGTCGTTTGGCAGAGAGGCTGTGTGGTACCAAGAGCTGGGCTTTAGCCTGGGGTGTTCACATGCACCTGGCCTCAGGAGCCAGCTGGACTCACGCAATTTACTGGGATGTGTTCATTCACTGATAAAGTTTTCAGAGAAGAGTTGGAAAAGTGATACTTACTTGGCACTGTAAGGTACAACCACATGTGTGTCGTAGTTCGCCCCACCCAATGACAACGTTTAAGACAAGTTTGTAAAGTGTAAAATAGCACAAAACATTAGCTTCTGGTGCTCCTCCTCCCCTAACCCCCCAAGTGTCTGAGTTCCAAAATGTTTACGACCTTAGTAGGTAATTGTGGTTAACATAGAATGTATCACACAGCTCGACTCTAACCCGGATCCGGAATCAGAGTGTGGGAGTAGCGGGAGGTCTTCGGGATCATCTTCCAGCCCCTTATGTTAAGAGCAAAGAAAGGGGCACGTTCCCATCCGTGCTGAGGAGCCCCTAACCAGTTTGTCACCCCTGTACCTGCTTGTCTGCCGGCGAGAGTCGGGCTTGGTTAAGCTCCCCACGGTTCTGTGAAGCTATCACATGTGAGAGGAGACAGCCTCTCTCGGGAGCACCAAGTAAGTGGAAGGCGTGGATTCATTTTGCTGCTACCTGTATCATGCTATACCTCGGAGATTTATAAATAGAAGTGAGCACTCTGAGAGCCGCTGTGAAACTGGAGTGGGAAAGTGATACTTGGATGTTAAATGTGCTAAGTACTTCAACACCGTCGGAAGGTTCAATTTCATCTTCCTGAAGAGACACTTAGAACTCTTACCGCTAAATACAGACTGAGCAGTTTCTAATGAGTATTTTTGACGGCCTTCCCGAATGACTTGAGTTGGGGACTGTGCCTGGGCACACATTCCCTTATCTGGTAGAGGCGGGAGGGTGTGGCAGTGCAAGAAGTTGGTGCCTGATGGCAGAGGGACTTGGGGATGCCCATCTGCCTCGCTCCCTCTGGGAACCCCTCACACAGGGTACTTCTTCTGGGTGCTCCTTCCAGGTGCCCAGGGTGTTTGTCTGCCTTCCCACGTGGAGGTTTGGCTCTCTTGTTGGAAGGGGTCATACCTTGCTGGCTTTACTCTCCTCTCCCCACAGAACCATTCTGCCTCAGCCCTCCACACGACTTTACCTAACTTCTTCACTCCAGGGTTTTAATACCCTTTTGTTTCAGTATAGCTGTGTGTGTTCGTAGCCCTAAACGTCGTATTGTTTCTTTGCACTTGAGTTTCTAGAGACAGTATACCATATTACTATTGTCCCTTTTTAGTCAGCATTGCTTTGAAGATTACTTTTAATTTTCTTGGCCTGTTTCCCAATGATGAACTCTGTACATGGTACTAACACAAATCTCTTTACTGAACAAAATCCTTAATTAAAAACGCTTTGGATCCCCTTTTGCTAGCATAGTTGTTTTTTTGGTTTTTTTGTTTTTTTTTTAAACTATAGATGATCTGTGTTGTGATGAGGGTGTTGAAAATACAGAGACTCCATAGACAGGCAAGAAACAGTAGATTGATTATCCCATTAGTGAACAGAATATATTCTACTGACACCCAAATTTCTGGATGATTTGTTGCTAGAGGAGGAAGCGATGGAGGGGCTTAATGATGTGTTCAGAGACAGGGTGTCCTTCCTGCCGTGCCTTAGCCGGGCTTCCCCTCCCTCCTCTTGGGCGATGGCTCTGTGTCGGGGGCTTTATGCTGTGAAGGCAGGGTGGTCAGGGAAGAGCTTCTGAAGAAGTCCTCTCAGGCTTTAAGCTGAAGATGTCAAAAGCCAAACTGTACTGAGGACACCTGATTCACATCTAATCTCTTGCATTAAGCCTAGATTTGTTCCGGGGCAGGGAGGTGCAGCTCACTGAGGGATGCCATCTTCTACAAGAAGGAGCACGATGATAGTGACGTCCCAAACGGCCCGTTGTGAACTGGTGCAGACAGAAAGAAACCTACATGGGAGTTTGGGCTTGGTGTCTCGCTAGCTGAGAACTCTGGGCGTATTTCTTGTCTTTCCTAAACTTTACCCTTCTCTTCTTTAAAATGGGAAGACTGGCACCCAAAAGTCTTAAGATTCCTAAGCAGGGGGTACGTGGCTAACAGTTTTATGTACCATCCTAGCATGGTGTAAATAGGTGGTAATTAATTGCACCGAAAAACAGTAATACAAGAGCTGCCAAAGGCAGAGGGGGCGTGAGTACCAGGCATCAAGAATTAGGAGATCAAATAGAATCCTTTTGAGCTAGCAATACTTCGGGCAGCTGTAAAGTAGGAAAGGGGTGACGAAGCCCTGTGCGGCTTCAACTTAGCAAACAAGGGGAGGAGTGACCAAAATAAAGCTGGGCCTGGAGCACAACAGAGCTGGGCTAGCAGAGGCTACCCTTTGAGGGCCGAAAGCCGGGTAGAGAGGTGACCCAGTATTTGCATACAGGGGGTCCCAGGAGGAGGGGGTGTGCTGAGAGAGGTGGGAGTAGATGTCAGAAAGCTGTCCTCATCGGGGCACCTGGGGAGTTCAGTAGGTTGAACGTCCAACTTCAGCTCAGGTCATGATCTCACGGCTTGTGAGTTCGAACCCCACGTTGGACTCGGTGCTGACAGCTCGGAGCCTGGAGCCTGCTTTGGATTCTGTGTCTCCCTCTCTCTGCACCTACCCCACTTGTGCACTCACTCATGTGCTCTCTCAAAAATGTTAAAAACAAAAAAAAACTTAGAATGCTGCTCTTGTTACACATGTCAGAGGTGATGACTGGGACTGAGGTACAGAAAAGGGGACACAGAAATGCAATAGGACATACCAACGTGGGGCTTGAGGGAAAGTGAGGGATTCACGGTGATTCCTAGGTTTGTGGCTGTCATTGGTGAGTGGAGGCTGGTGCCACTTCTGTGGACAGGGCATGGTGGGAGGGGGGAGGAGGGATGGGGGAGAGACTTTGGTGCCAGGAGGCCTGAGGATTCGGGGTTAAAGTGAGTGCTTGCCCTCCGCGGGTTCTTAGTTCAGTGACTAGTGTGTGGGTGGACTGTGGCTGCTAGAACACAGGGCCAAGTATGAGGACAGGGGTGCCACACAAGCCCCCGGGTGGGGCACGTGGTGTTGTCTTCACATCCAGGGTGGTGGTTCTGGAGCTGTTCTGGGGTTTCTCTCAGAGTCGGCTGGAGTGGTGTCTCCCTGAGCATTCTGTGTACGTGTTGTCGATTGGGAGGCCACAGGTGACAAATTACTCTCCACGGGAAACCCAAACAAGACCGTATTTCAGCAGGATTTCTTCAAAATAAAGTTCCCATGGTGTCTGGCTGATGAGCAGAGCTTCCCTTCAGTGGAGCAGCCTCAGGGGCATTGAAGTGGTACCTGTTTCCACTGTCCTTCCCAGGAGGGCCGCATCCAAAATGGGGAGGAGGGGGAGATTGACCTTGCTCAGGGAGCTCAAGGCCTTACGCTGGTTTGGTGGTAAATGTTTTCAGGAGGTGGTCTAGCAATAGTCCTGTCTCTCGGGGATCAAAGATGGGGAGCCGCTGTGACCTGGGGAGCAGCTGTGTTGGTGGCCCGTGTTTTCCCCGGTTGCTGGAGGATGCGTAGGTCCCTTAGGGTCCTGTGCTCTTGCCTGAGGCACAGGCCTTTGAGGGACTTTTCCTGCTGGGGGTAATGCATACTTTCCTCACGACAGCCTGGACCTGAATAACACTTGGGTACGAAAGCCCTTGGCCATTGGCTTCTTTTTCTAAAGGGGGTTCTGCTGGGCTTAGGAGAAAGTGATTTATTAAAAAAGCAAATTGACCCAAGTTGCCAGCTAAGTCCTATTCACAACTGGGATGAATGGGGATGGATTATGTTTTTGAAGGATATTGGGTAGAATTCCATGCTTACAAATACCTAATGCAGAACCAGCCCGAAATAACCAGGATTTGAAATGGAGTGCTTTTCCCCACCTATACTTCCTATTAGGACTTTGGTAGTAAAATCCTCCAATGTCGGAGACCGAGGAGATTAGTCGGGGAGTCCCAAGTCATAGCCTGTTCTCTAGAGGTGAAGAGACAGAGACCCAGAGAAAAAGAAGTGACCCAAAGTCACACAGCAGGTAAAACGACCAGGAGTGACATCAATACAAGGTGGAATGCGACAGTGTCTTAAGAGTGGTACAGAGGCAATGATGTAGGCTTTAGAAGATGGGGAAATAATGCCCTGCTGGGATGCCTGAGTCAGGATGTGGGGGGGGGGGGGGATTTGCTTGGAGCAGGGCTTGAGAGAAGGTACATGGCAAAGAGGCGAGGTCAAGTAGAGGGAAAACCATGCAGGGCAGTGGTGGGCAAGTGTGCAGTTTCAGGGCCAGTAGTCCAGTTTGGCTGAACTCCAACACCATCATTGCAAAGAGTGTCGAGATCGTCTCCTATAACCTTGCAGCAAATTGGGGGGATGGGTGTACACTCTGCAATGTGGTGAAGGGTTACAAAGCTCCTGCTGATGGCCAGAACTGGGCCATCTGTGAGCCCTGGGCCTCCAGGTCCTGAGTCACTTACCATGGCTGACGTCATTCCCTGTCAGGGAGCTGAAGCCGCTCCATGTACCTGAGAGAAAGGAGTCACAATCCCAAACAGCCTCCAGACCCTGTGGTCTCAGCTCAGAAACTCCAGGGGAAGGTCCGAGGCATGGGAGACACAGATTCCCAAGCAGCCCCTCCAGGGGCTGTGCAGCGAGCCCAAAATCCCAAGCAAGACACAAGCGAGAAACCCAAAAAGCCTCCAGACCCTGTGGTCTCAGCTCAGAAACTCCTGGGATAGGTCCGAGGGATGTGAGACACAGAATCCGTAGCAGCCCCTGCGAGGCCCCTCAATTAAAAATGCTTTAGAATGGGGGTGCCTGGGTGGCCCATTTGGTTAAGGGTCCAACTCTTGGTTTGGGGTCAGGTCATGATCTCCCTTCATCAGCCTCTGTGCTGACAGTGTGGAGCCTACTTGGGATTCTCTCCCTCACTCTCTGCCTGCCCTGCCCCCTGCCCTCACATTCTCTCTTGCTCTCAAACAAACTTAAAACATTTTAGAATGGTCTAACAAGAGGTGAATTTGGGGCTCCTGGGTGGCTCAGTCAGTTAAGTGTCTGACTTCGGCTCTGGTCATGATCTTGCAGTTCAAGAGTTAGAGCCCTGCATCAGGCTCTGCACCGACAGTGTGGAGCCTTCTTGGGACATGCGCACGTGCTCTTGTGTGCGCGCATGCTCACACACACACACAAATAAACTTTAAGAAAAAAAAAGTGAACTTACCTGACTTTAGCCTACATGTCAACATCAGATCTGATATCCATCAAATTAGGCAGCAGTTAGCACTAATGCCATTGTCCACACGTTGTCATGCCCCAGAGCATGTTCTGTGTCTCCAGTTTGCTGTGTGGGCTGCTGCCTCAGGGAGCCTGGCAGCCCTCACCCCTGCCCCCACTGCTCTGGCTCCTTCTCTCCTGGCATCCATATGTAGCTCCCAGAGAACCTTCCTGAGTTCTTTGGGTAGTCTTTACTTTTCCTTCGCATGTGATCCTCTGCTCAGGACTAAGGCTCAGATGCATCCCGTGCTTATCGATTTATTTTAGGTCGAACCTTTACGCAAAACTTCAAGCCTGTGGGTGTGGCTCCTGCAATTCAGTTCTCCTTCTGGCAGTTACAGGTTGTCTTAAAGATGGCGTCAAGCTCAGGTCTGTTTCAGTGTTCACGGTCGAGGTCTGGAGGTCCAGCTGCTAATACTCTTAGTTGTCTGGGAGGGCTGTGCTTCTGAGCTGTTTTCTAGGGAGTTTATTGTGAAGTATTGAGAAGAGAGGTGACACCTGTTGTTATCCCCAGGGTCCGGTGGAGGTCCTATGAAATTCAGTGAACATGGGAAACATAAGCATCTGCTACAGGCTTCTTTATACAGCATCTTTCAATGTAAAGATTTCTCAGAAACAAGGGGAGAAAAAAAGACACTCTAGTGACAACAGGGATATTCTAGAACTATAAGAGATCTCAGAAAGCCACTTGTTTTTCCTCCAAATATTTGGTGGGATTTACATGTTTTCAAGTAATTGCTTGGATAGCCAATTTGGAACATCCATTTTTTTCCCCCATCTTAATGGTGTCTACTGACCAATGGTATTCACTCAGATCCATCTCCATTTGATGATGAGTTTGTGTGAGCTGAGACCACATTGCTCTTTGCTGCACTTGAATGGTGGCTATGGGTTAGGGTTTCTGCAGCCCAGCTACCACACCAGAGCCTACTTGGGGCTCCCACACCTAGCCCAGATCTCTATCTTTCTAGTCGTCTCTGGTTGACAACGGTGTCCTCACGCTGCTTCCCCACTTCTTGGCTGTTGATCCAGATCAGAAGCAGGGCCAATATTTGTTCCCCTTGCTGATAAGCTGCAGTGTACTTGGGTTGATAATGAGCAGCCTGTGGTGCTTCTCTGTTCCTTCTGCCCGTAGCCTGCTCTGCCCAGGAAGCCACAGGAGCTGGTAGTAGTAGTGGGCCAGTGCCAGTAGGTCTGTGTTTTAAACTCACTTCCACGTTCCTGGGTTTTCTCCTCTGGAAGCGGGGCGATGGTTAATCTCTAGGAGTATATATTTTGTGCCATGCGCTCTAGAGGGACTGGAGACAGAGCAACGCGTCCTCCTGGCAGTGGATTTGTGAGCTGGATGTAGATGGCTGAGTATAGCCCTTACAAGCAATTCGTTTGCCAAACCTGTTTCCCAAACATTTGTTCTCGTTCTCTCTCTCTCTCTCTCTCTCTCCCCCCCCCCCCCCCGACTCTCTGCTTGAACGTCCATGTTCCTTAGAGGTCTGAGAGGCTGCTCTTACCATTACTTGTCACTTAAAGGGATAAATATAGATGCATTTATATCTGAGGGAGAGTATCTTCTTTCCCCTTCCCATTTGGTCTTACTGAAATCCCTCTGACTGCAATTGATAGCTGTTTCATCTCATTTCTGATAAACTTGGAGCAAGATCAGTCTGGTGGTTAATAGCATGGCTTTTATGATCCATACGCATGAATAAGAAATTCAAAACCATATCTTCTGGCTCAAACACAAAAGACTCTTGTTTTTGAAAAATTACATTTGCAGTGGCACAAGATGGGCATGTTAGAGAATCAAAAGGTGAGACTGTATACCTGAAAAGGCATATATGTAAATTCTCAGGGGGTGTGTGTGTGTGCAGAAGCGTGTGTATGTACATAGAGAAATGTTTTAGGGTGTGCTGCATCCAGAGAGGAAGTGAAAGCATGACCGGCTGGCTGTGCCTCCCTTCTTGAGGGCCCTTAGGAAGGGTATGTGCTATTTGTAAGCCCTTTGCTGAACTCTTCCTTCTTCTGTTTGTGGATCTTGTGGAAGCCTCCGAGGGAGGGCAGACTGTTTTGGCAATGTTCTTCATTGTTATCCTTAAAAGAAGGCAAGATTCTTTTGGGCTCGGGCCCTTGTCAACAGATCCCCTGGAAGGCAACAGTTTATCCACAGCAAGTAAGTGACCAGAGCTCTTTCCTTCCAGAGATGAGAAGAACCAGTCCATCATAGTCAGCGGGGAGTCTGGAGCCGGCAAGACTGTGTCAGCCAAGTATGCCATGCGCTATTTTGCCACGGTTGGTGGCTCAGCCAGTGACACCAACATTGAAGAGAAGGTCCTGGCATCCAGTCCCATCATGGAGGTAAAGCCTTTCCAAATGTATTTGGCTTTTCTGGCTGGAGTTGCTTCCTCTGGCAGCAAGACTGCTGGGTGTCCAGCCTTATGTGGTTGCCCACAAGAATCCTTAGAAAGCGGTGCATGTGCCCACATTCGTGTTTCCCCTGAGAGTCCATTGTCTACAACTGAGGAAAAAATTCTAAAGGTGCCCCTAAGACCACGGAATTGGGAGTACTCTAACCTGGTAGTGCCTTTCAAGTCCCTAGTATAGAGTGGAGTGTCCTTTTCCTGTCCTCCTTGTCCCTTGACTCCGCTGGATGCTCTAGTGAATGTCCCTCCATTCTACCTTCCCCCCTGCTGCTGGTCCTCCCCCTCCTGCCATCATGTGTTAGCAAATCTGCATTTCATCTGAACCATCCAATGCTTGAAGGCCTGCTGGATCGGGAGGGCAATTTGCTTGGGCAGGGGTGGGAGGACTATGTAGAAGATTCCTTTTTTCTCCTAAAAACATTTGGACATTTTATTTTATTTGGGGGTTGAGGGGAAGGGTGGGACCAAAAGCTATGCGGTGACACAGAATCTATTGATCCTCAGCAGTTACCAATGATGGCATGAATTGGCCAGCTTGGGTTCTGTCTGGATCTTGACTCCTCACCCCCAGCCTCAGAGCAGTCAGTACAAGTACAAGTCCAGAGAGATTTGCTAAAACTTAGATCCTGCTGTAACTCATCATGTTTTAGGGTCACAGCTCCATTTCTCTCTTTCTTTCCTCCATAAAAACTTAATTCTGATAAAGTAGATCTAAATGGGCACGCAGTTTCTGGCCAGCTTTGGTTTCCTGCCTCTGAAATGGAGGCTCTTGATTATCGTCTAGGTTACAGTCTGGTAGGAATCGGGCCCCTGCCAGTTTGGGGCAGCTCCTTTGTTTTAGGAAAAATTCATTTGCGACTGAAAGCTGCCAAAATAGCATCAGATTTCTCTGCAGTGCCTTGAGCCCCATCGATTAAGAGCCAAGTCACCAAGATGATTGGTCTCTCAGATTCTTTTGGAGCTGGAGGAAACAAGAACCTACCTGGACCTTCCCAGATCCCCTCTCCCCCCCCTCCCCCGCCTCTTCCTTTACCAAGTGCTGGAATAAATTCTGAGTCTCAGTTCATAGGAATTCGTGGCTTTTACAGGCATAGTCTCCTGACTACACAGTTGGATTATCTTGTAGAACTTGCATTCTCTGTCTACTGACCGGACACAATATATTCATTAACAATTCAACAAAAGCAGTTTCCATACTGTTCTTATATGGATTGGGAAATGGTCAATACAGTTGGAGGCATTTTTATTAAACAGATGTAAACAGGAAAACTTTTATCCTGTTACAATGGTTCTTAAACGTGACTGCATCAGAATCACCTGGAGGGTTTGTTAAATGAGCTTGCTGGATTCACCCACAATGTTTCTGATTCAGAAGGTCTGGGGTAGGGGTCCCAAAACTTGCCTTTCTATTAAGTTCTTAGGTGGTGATGATTCTGATGGTCTGAGTACCACAGTTTGAGAACCATTGGCCTATGAAAAAGGTAAGGGCTCACTGGAAAATATGGACGAGTAAAAGGAAATAAGTCCCTGCCTAACCCTACAGCTTGCTGAGGATTGTTCAACATTTGGGTCTGTTTCCTTTCAATTGTTTCACTGAGTATTGCAGTCATAAACCTTATCCCCCATATCACTGAGCTTTTTTATGAACTGCCTTATTGGCTGCAAACATACTAATATTGTTGGACATTCAACTTGTTGATAGCCTGTTTGCTCATAGCATTTATTCTAAGCCCAAGATGGTGGCCTGGCCATGGCTTCCATTCAGAATGTGGTGGACCATGGCTTCGGCCTACCCTGGACCATCCATCTGTGCACCTATGAATTGAGGCAGCTAAGATTGTAATCTACAGTTAACATCATGTTTCATCTCAAATGGGAGTGAAACCAGGCTTTCGGCCTTTCCTTTGCCCCTGAGTTTCAAACCTCAGTGCATTTTTAAGGTAGTAAGTTTTCAAAGCTACAGAATGCTGCCTCTTTTGGAAGCAGTATATAGTTCTTCTAGGCAAAACAGAGAAGGGAAGTTCTCTCTGGTGACTGAACAAAGTAATTTTAGTCGAGATGATAATTTAATTAAGGTAGATCACCACATTAAACATGTTCAAGACAAGATTTTTTAAACTTGTTTTATGGTAGTTAAATGTACATAAAATATACCATTTCAATTATTTTACATGAACAATTGAATTAAGGACATGCACAGTGTTATGCAACTGTCACCATCCACTTCTGGAGCTTTTTCATCATCCCAATTTGTTTTTTTTTTTTTTTTATTTATATATGAAATTTATTGTCAAATTGGTTTCCATACAACACCCAGTGCTCATCCCAAAAGGTGCCCTCCTCAATACCCATCACCCACCCTCTCCTCCCTCCCACCCCCCATCAACCCTTAGTTCTCAGTTCTCAACAGTCTCTTATGCTTTGGCTCTCTCCCACTCTAACCTCTTTTTTTTTTCCTTCCCCTCCCCCATGGGTTCCTGTTAAGTTTCTCAGGATCCACGTAAGAGTGAAACCATATGGTATCTGTCTTTCTCTGTATGGCTTATTTCACTTAGCATCACGTTGCTAAGTTCCATCCACGTTGCTACAAAAGGCCATAGTTCATTTTTTCTCATTGCCACGTAGTATTCCATTGTGTCTATAAACCACAATTTCTTTATCCATTCATCAGTTGATGGACATTTAGGCTCTTTCCATAATTTGGCTATTGTTGAGAGTGCTGCTATGAACATTGGGGTACAAGTGCCCCTATGCATCAGTACTCCTGTGTCCCTTGGATAAATTCCTAGCAGTGCTATTGCTGGGTCATAGGGTAGGTCTATTTTTAATTTTCTGAGGAACCTCCACACTGCTTTCCAGAGCGGCTGCACCAATTTGCATTCCCACCAACAGTGCAAGAGGGTTCCCGTTTCTCCACATCCTCTCCAGCATCTATAGTCTCCTGATTTGTTCATTTTGGCCACTCTGACTGGCGTGAGGTGATATCTGAGTGTGGTTTTGATTTGTATTTCCCTGATAAGGAGCGACGCTGAACATCTTTTCATGTGCCTGTTGGCCATCCACATGTCTTCTTTAGAGAAGTGTCTATTCATGTTTTCTGCCCATTTCTTCACTGGGTTATTTGCTTTTCGGGTGTGGAGTTTGGTGAGCTCTTTATAGATTTTGGATACTAGCCCTTTGTCCGATATGTCATTTGCAAATATCTTTTCCCATTCCGTTGGTTGCCTTTTAGTTTTGTTGGTTGTTTCCTTTGCTGTGCAGAAGCTTTTTATCTTCATAAGGTCCCAGTAATTCACTTTTGCTTTTAATTCCCTTGCCTTTGGGGATTCATCATCCCAATTTGTACTTGTTAAAGAACAACTCCCTGTTCTGCTTTCCAGCCCCCAGACCCTAGTAACCTCTATTCTACTTTCTGTGTCTATGAATTTGCCTGTTTTAGGTACCTCTTATAAGTGGAATCACACAACATTTGTTCTTTTGTGTCTGACCTATTTCACCTAATGTTTTCCAAGTGTATCCATGTTGTAGAATGTAGGAGTATGTCTTTGCTTTTTATGGTTGGATTACATTTTGCTGTGTGGGTATGCTGTATTTTGTTAATTCATTCCTCTGTTGATGAATCATTGGGTTTTCACCTTTTGGCCAGTGTGAATAATGCCACTGGACAGTAGCATGCAGGCATCGGAGTTCCTATTTGGGGAATGTTTTTTTAAATTATAGTAATCTAAAAAGATCTAACATTTCAATATCTATTATGTCCTGAATGGGCTGGGGATTCAGGGTACTTTGGCATGGGAGAAATGTGAGAACAACACACACTCCCCAAAACACACAATGTGGTTCACTTGCTAAAGTCTAAAGGGGAATGTACACACAAAGCAGCCTCCTCATGCACGATGTCACATAACTTAATGCTACAGTGGTTTGGATGCACAATGTTAAATTTCTGCCTTGTGCAAATTGGTACTTTGGAAACCATCTGGGTAATTCCTTAGGGCTCAGTCTGTCAAACTACAGAACGTGGTCATCTTAGAGACTGTCCCTTGACCTTTAAGTGTTACATTTGAGAGAAATCTTGGCTATAAATGTGGAAAGGAAGAGTCCCAGCCAGGAAAGAACTCTGGGTGGGTTAGGAAGTGTTGTTGAGCAGAGAAAGCAGCTTCTATGGTGCTAAAACCTAACTTTCCATGACTTTGGAGTCTAGCTGGGTCCTTGTGTCAGGAAGCCCAGTCAGTTTTGTGGCTCCTCCGAGGGTTATAGGCAACACAAGTTTGTCCTAATCAGGAGACAGCTGATGACTGATGACTCTGCCCCTGTCCCAGCTCAGGACGGCACCTCCTGGCTGAGCAATCAGTTATGCTCCTCGATCATCTCATTATTTCTGCACCCTGGCAACTGCAGCCGCCTCCTGGGGAGACAGAGTTGAGGACAATCTGAGACGGTGGAATCCCCAGCCAGCTGCGCTAAGTGGCAGTTGTTTGAATTAAAGGCAACTCGAGGGTGGATTGGGATGATTTACTCTCCGCGCCAGAGCTCTCTGCCCCCACTCTGTGTAAGAGTTTGCCAGCATCCCGGCAGCGATTTGCTCACAAGTCTGCACTGATTAAAAGGATATTGGTAATCAGGAGACTGTTAGAGCAGGGACAGAACCAAGTCCAGACCAGATGCATCATGTAGCTTCTTGGGATGACCAGAGTCTGCATGCACACAAGTCCAGGGGCCAGAGGCTCCCCCATCCTGGGAGGAAGGGGGGCGAGGGGTACAATGAGCACACACAATATAAACTAAGACCACTTACTATGTAATTTGGGGAATTTGACTTTTTTTAAGCTCAAGAAACAAGGCCTACAACTATTAACCTATTCATATGAGAGTCTGCACCAAAAATAACTTCGCTCTTGTCTCATGTCAACACACACTGGCCATCCCACACACTCTCAGGTGCCCTGTGCCTTTGCCCACACCATATCCATCACTAGAACGCCCTCCCTCCCTGCTATCAGATTCTACTCACCCTTGAAGACCCTCAATTTACACTCCTTAAAGCCATTCCGATTGTGCTGGGAATGGCTAATAGCTCCCTTCCCTGTGCTTCCACACTATGGGTATGTCTCTCATATTGTATAATCCTAATCCTACTGAAGTTATTCTGGGCCATTTGGTCTCACTACATCTTTGCATATGCATAAACAATGAAGAAGGTGGTCCTCTTATGTCCTATGTGAATGGTAGTGTATTCTGTCATTTTTGCAACTTTTTCCACTCAACATCTTTTAAATTTATCCATGAATCATGCTCTAGCTTACTTTTACTAGCTTTATAGTGTCCCATTGTGTGAACACACTACACTTATCTGTTCCCCTACTCGTGTGCATTTAGGATGGATTTCTTTTTTTGTTAAATACAACCTGCCTAGAACATTCTTGTGCTTACCCACGTGTACACTTGGGTATTTTTCCAGGTGCTACTTAAAGATAGAGTTGCCTGTTAGGTGTGTGTGTATTCAATTTTACTAGATAGGTCCAGTTACTTTTCAGGATGGTTGTTCCTGTTTCCATGTGAGCCGGCAACGTAGGAGAGTTCCTTTGTCCTCACACCCTCCTCATTCTGTAATGTCAGAGTTCTTTGCTGTGGTCCCTCTGGGCTGCTGTTTTAATCTACAGTTCTTTGATGACCACTGAGGTTGTCTTTTCTTAGGTTTATTGGTCACATGAGTTTTGTGTTTTGCGTGTGTGTGTGTGTGTGAGAATTTCCTGCTGTAGCATGGCTCATTTTCCAGATTTTAACCACTTGCATCATTTTTGCTTTTTTTTTTTTTTGTTTTTGGTCTGTGAGACTCGAGGTTAAAACCTGTTTTGCTGCTATCTATGATAACTGGACTTGTTTTCCTTATGCATCAAGAATCAAGTGAGATCTTTACACAAAAGTTGGGAGTCCTTCCTACCTCGGTTGAGTTTATGGGTTGGCGGTAATAAGTAACCTTCTTGTGGGTGACTTTACATACTTTTGAAAGTACTTACAGGTGTATCATTTCTCAAAACAGCCCTCGTGAGGTGAGAAGGATAGATCTTTTGACGGTGATTGTTAGGCCCTGGGCAAGCACTCCCTAGGCCGTTACAGGGGGTGGTCTCAGGTAGGGCAGAGGTTCTTGTTGCTGCTTTACAAATCATGGAATTTGAATATTTTGAAATTTTGAAATGGAAACATATTTATGGAAACAAGGTTATCTTTTGGAATTTTCCACAAACTGGACTTTGCTAATTGTATCCTCATGATGTTGGTAATATGTTCCCTTTCTCCCCTATGTTTCCTGTAAAAGGGCAGTAAAATTCAGAGACTTGATTAAATTGAGGCTGGATTATTGGTGCACATTTGGGACAGAACACTCGGTGTACTTGGATGGTGAATTGGATATGTAGGGTGCAGGCACTCTTGGACTGAATAGCTTCCTTAGTGCAAGCTAGGCTCTTTGGTTTCTGCAGGTGAATGGTTGCGTGCCTGAAGGTCTCACTTGCTCACCTCAAAAATAGGAATGGAACGTTTCCAAGAGCATTTAATTAATGTGATCTTTTAAAAATTTTTTAATGTTTATTTTTGAGAGATGGAGCAAGAGTGGGGAGGGTGGGGTAGAGAGAGAGGGAGACACAGAATCCAAAGCAGGCTTTAGGCTCTGAGCTGTCAGCACAGAGCCCTACACTGGGCTCGAACCCATGAACTGTGCGGTCGTGACCTGAGCCAGAGTTGGATGCTCAACTGACTGAGCCACCCAGGTGCCCCTCTTATTGTAATCTTTTACACAGTGATTTGCTTTCAGCTGTGTTGTTTGCCTTGTTAATAACAGATGCCAGCTAAGCCTTGTGTAGTTTTAGGATGTCCAGAGATCCCGGTAGTTTGGTAACTTGGATTTGGCTGAGAAGGGGTAGAGGGTGGAATGGGATTTTACGTTTTTTTCAACCTCTGTGTGCCACAAATTTTCTCGACAACTGAAAACATATAGTGGATATTTTTCAACCATGTAAGAATGTAAACATGTGAGAGGGACTAAAATATTAATATATTCATTACCAATTTATTAGCAATGTGATGTTTTATAGAAAGTGAATAATCATGCCAGGTTATTTAGCTGCTCACCTTGTAAATTATCCTCTAGGGGCATCTGGGTGGCTCAATTGGTTAAGCATCCAGCTCTTGGTTTCAGCTCAGGTCATGATCTCACAGTTCGTGGGTTCGAGCCCTGCATTAGGCTCCATGCTGACAGTGTGGAGCCTGCTTGGGATAGCTCGCTCGCTCTCGCTCTCTCTCTCTCTCTCTCTCTCTCTCTCTCACAATAAATAAACAAACGTTAAATGTAAATAAATGTCTGCTGTTTTGAATGGTGCCCCTACAGCTGCATAAGAAATGGTACCAAGAGGGTGATGTCTTCCTGATTTGATCTAGTGATGAGGTGCAGAGACGTTGGTTGATCTTTGGTCTCTTTCTTGGAAATATAGTTTATCAGTTTGGAATGACATTTGACTGCTTTGTCATGGAGGTCTGATCAGAGCACACTAAGGTTTGTGTGTCTCAAAACAATTCAGAGCTCTTGGATACTGGCTTTGGTTTAATAGCTCAAGTAGTGCTCAGAATGGTGCTCTCGGTGATTCTCTAGACCTTTCCTTCATGTAGCCATCATATGCACATTCCAGGTAGGATAACTTGACAGAGTTCACCAATCCAGTCCTTACTCTCACTGGCCATTCTTAGGAGTAAAGGAGGCAGGAAATGAACTTTTGTTTTTAGCTCAGCTCATTGTCATTCCAATGGTAGGGGAAGCCCTGTAAGGAAGTGTGGGGGGGGGGGGGAGGGAGATGCTGCCACAGACCTACAACCTTGAGGTCAAGAAAGCTTTCCTGGTTTTGCATTCCTTCTGTTTGTTCTGTGCAGGCCATTGGAAATGCTAAAACCACTCGCAATGACAACAGCAGCCGTTTTGGGAAGTACATTCAGATTGGCTTTGATAAAAGGTACCACATCATTGGGGCCAACATGAGGACCTACCTGTTGGAGAAGTCCAGAGTGGTCTTTCAGGTGAGTGGTGGGACGTGGGCTTCTTTGTACTTTCTCCCATAAATGACGTTTACTTGCCCCCTCATCTGCCTCCTGTGCCCAGAGAGCACCTCCTCTTTTGGAAGTGGAATTAAATACGCTTGTTCTTGTGGTTTTCTTTCCTTTCATCAAAAAGGGTTTGTTCGAATGCTATGGTTGTCTACCCAGTATCGTTTTGAAGTGGGTATTGTTTTCAGTTTCAGTCAACAAACCTAACGAGTGCCTGTTACATGCTAGATACCAGAGATAGGTGAAGAATAAGATGGTCCTGTTCTTTGTGGGTTGTAATCTTAGGATTAGAGGATTGTTGTACGAGGTCTCTGGGCTTCAGCGCTCCCCAGGAACCTTACTTTGTAGGTTATATTTTTAAAAACGCAAAAAACACTACTTGGACATGCACCTAGCCCAAAAACTGTCCTCCTCCAGCCCCCTTTCAATGGTCCCATACTTGAACTGGGATGGTGCGTGTCCTGGTCCGAGCCAGCCCACACCCTCTTCCCACCCTGACCCTCGGCAGAGGAGACATCCAAAACAGCCTCAGCTGTTTCTCAGAGATGCCTGTCTACATGCTGATGCTTAACAAACATCTAATGATTTTTTTTTAACTAGTTTTATTAATGTTTTCCCTTTGTTCAGGCTTTCTCTCCACCTCCCAAATTTTGGTTCAATAGCCCCGTATCCTTATCTCACTGCAGCAAAGTAAACAGCCTGCTGTGCTGGGTACAGGTCTGATCTGGCTGTGACTCTGTCCAGACTCTTCTCTGAACAGTCCTTGAACCTCCTTTGCTCAGGCCTCCTTGAAGCTCCCCCCACCACCACCACTCTGCCAACTTAATGCAGGTGTAGCCTGAGTGTCTGCTCTAAGTCCTGTCTCTGTCTTGGACTTGATGTGACTGCCCCAGCCTGTCATGCTGGGCAAGGGCATAGCTCTGACTTAGTCCCAAGCCTCCCAGGGGAGAATGGGAGTCTACTGCAGGCAAGTTACAATCTGTGCAACATGAGCCAGGCAACACGGATATCTGAGCAAGTGTGTGTTGTCTGACCATTCCACTATTTGCGAAAGAGCAGTGATGTTCTATGTGGGAGAAAAAATACATGAGAGGTAAAAATCTTGAAGCTTCAAGAAGGCCCCATAATAGTGAAAGAGAAGTCCGGGGGTGGGAAGTGAAGGTGGCAGAGGGTGTGGAGGAAAACCTGAGCAGAAGTCCTGACCTGTCATGTGACCTCCGGACCCTGGGATTAGAACAAGTGATGAGGGGACGATCTTGGGGGTCACTGCCCTAAACCTGTTTAACTTTTTCCCTCCTTCAGGCAGATGACGAGCGGAATTACCACATCTTTTACCAGCTCTGTGCTGCCGCCAGTCTCCCGGAATTTAAGGAGCTTGCACTGAGTACGTAACGTGCGTGTGTCTGTCCTCGGGTGGGCTGCTGCAGCACCAGGTGCTACATCTAGAGGCGCGGACTGGAGGAAGGGTGCTCTGCTCAAAGCCCTCCGTTGTGGGTTCTTGTCCCAGCTCTGCCTCTACGTGGGCTCGTCTCCCCAGACCTCTTTGAGCATCAGTACTCGATCCATAAAATGGGCTAATTGCACCCAGGTTGCCTGCCACAGAAAACATTTGAGAGGATCAGAGGCAGGGGGCAGAACAGTATTTTGCAGAACGCAAAATACTTTCCATGCATTGTTTTGAAAAACGTTTCCACTTTAAACTTTGCAAAAAGTGTGTCCCCACCGTGAGGATCTAGAGATTTAGCTAAGGCACATCGTGTAATTGAGCTAGTGAGTTTTAGGTCCCTTTCAAGGATGGAGATGAAGAAAAGGAGGGAGGGGAGAGGCTGGAGCAGGATGAAGATGGACGGCTGGATGGCACAGGATATGATGGTGTTGGGCTGTGGCGACTCTGGTTTCTTCTGAGCAGGTGGGACGCTGTGGCACCCACGCACGGGAGCGTGGAGCGTCGCAGGGTGACACGGAGTGACTAAAAGCGCCTCTCCACTGAGTCTCACCTGGCTGTTGCCATGAGATAAAAAGAACCGTTTGCCTGGAGGCTGTTGACATGGAGCTAGGGCAAAGCAAGAGGAGTGAGCAGGCTTTAGTTCGAGATGCCACCAACGGAGGGCCTAGGCTTGGGGCCTGGAGCCTGGGGCTTTCCCCCTTCCGAGCCCTGGGACTTTGTAAGGAATATTGATGGACTCCGGGCTGGAGTCCTCAAAGCCATCTCCTGACAGATGCGTGTGACCTAGGCAAGCCCGGGGGCCGTGCAGCATCCTGTGTGTGCTAGGTGTCCTGTCTCTGGTCTCTTGGGTGTCTTTTAGGTGAGGGCAGGTTCAGTAGTAGCAGATGGCGTGACGACGAGCTGGGTGTCTAGACAGAGGCCGGTTGGTCTTTGTGCAACTGTGAGAGAAATAGACTGCTGGGGCTTTGCTGTTCACGACCCAAATCCTAGCTGTCTTGAGGGCCCAACACCAGATCCCCCTCTGACAGCTCCAGCCTGTGCTCCTAGTAGCTAAAACACACCAAGTGGCTCAAACCTCAGTCTGCGCTCGTAACTCTGCCTCACTTATGAGCTTCTGCAGCATTTGGTACATGGGCACGCAGTTTAGCCTTGGGTCCTTCGTTTGTTCATCGAACCCTATGAAGGTGGTGGTAGGTACTGCGGGTGTAGTGCTGAGCATAACCATTGTGGGCCCTGCCCTTGCTTAGCTTACAGTCAGTTACAGTGCAGAGAGAGAAGGGTATGCTGAGTGAAGCGTAGCGGAGATGGGTCAGAAGGTTCCCCAGGGAAGTAAATTGAGAACCAAAGTGGGAAGCCCAGGATGGCGTATATTATGCTGGCTTTCTGCTATACTCTAGTCAGTGTTTACAAATCTGAATCTCCCCCACTGAAGCTATCAACTCCTTGAGGACAAGGAGGGACCGGTACAAGCCTTGTTTGATGAGCACCTCCCTGAGCTGGCACCTTGGGCTCTGATGTTGGCTTATGGCCACAGGTGACCAGTAATGTAGGCCATGCTAAGGGCTTTTGTCCCCCCACCTCTTTCCTTCCCAAAGTGGGGACATGAGCCCAGCTAGACTTCTCAGAGCCAGCCTGCAGGGGATCAAAACTTTTTTAAAGGTCATTTTTGTAGAAAAATAAACAAGTTCTGGCGAGATCCTTTGTATTTGGACCATTGTATCCCAAATGTAAGTTTAAGGAAATAGGAAAAAAAAAATCCTAATTTTTTTTTGCACTTATGCAAGTGCACTGAATTAAAAAACAAAAAATAGCTTTTCCATATTCTTTCTCTTGGCCTCTTCCTTGGGCCTCTGACTGGAGCAGTTGAAAACTACCCAATTCGATCCATTTCTTGCACTGTTCTACCTATGTGTGCCCTCCAAGAACATGTGGAAGGAAGCTGAGAGGTGTTGAGCTCTTGTGCTCAGGGGTGCGGCTGTGTTCGGCCTCGTGGGTGCATTGGCTGTGAGCTCTGAAGCTTGACATTTAGTTCTGCTGATAACCCTGGCTGAGTGGCTGGAAACCTGAAGTAAATGAGGGACTGGCCAGTGGTTCCTAGTAGATATTTAGACTGCCTCGCCTCCTTCTTCCTTTTCTTCACCTAAAACATGCTACTCAAGTATACAGATGTCTCTGCAAGACCCCTGGCCCAGCAAGAGTTTTGTGCATTTGTCTGAGCACGGGGGAGCAGATTTGCAGCCATTTGTCTGTATTTCTCTCTGCCCTACCCTATTGTTGGTGGCCTGTTGCATTAAAATGACCTCAGGATGAAATTTAAAGAAAAGTACTCCAATAAGTGTCTGTAGTGTGAATAAATGATGGTAAAAAAGAGGTATAATGGGCTTATATTTCCTTAAATATAGCCCTTAGGTAATGAGGAATAAATTCTTTTCCACTTGTATCAATAGTTTTATAAAAAGCCTCTCTTGCACAGTTAGAACATAGTCTCCCAGGTGAAGTGCTAGCCCTCGGTCGTGGCCCCTGATGGTCGGTCCACTGCTCTAATCACTGGGCTCATACTTCCTCAGTGGTCTAAACACTGACCCGGCATCTGCCTGTTGAGCCAGTTACTAGGGGGCTTTGTGGTATATTTCTACTTAGAAATGCTGAGTAAAGAGAGAGCCAAACTGGAGGATAAGAGACGTTGCTCAGGTGAGATGGTCAGTGATGACTTCATAGGCTGGAAAGGAGAGCCAGGATCCAAGGTGGCTAAGCAGATGGCAGAGAACCTTCTGCTGTTGGGATGTCTCTTACAAGGGTCTGGAGTGTGATGGGGACACAGGCGATTGCAAACCTAAAAGCTGATAATCTTGATGGGATTCAAATCATTTAGTAGAGTGAGCTGTGACTGACCCAGGGGACCCCTGCAGTGATGAGCCTGAACCAGAGCCAGAGGAGGTTCCCCTGGTGGGCCTGAGTTTGGGAACTGGCAGCTGGGAAGATGGGGGGTCTGACTCAGAACATCAGGTCGTAGGCCCTGGTTGTTGACCATGAAGGGTCTTGGTAGATGCTGAAAACTCCTTTCCTCCAGCAGAGAGGTCTGGTGCCTTCCTTTGGAGTCTCAGGTGCCTGTTTTTCTGGTGTGTCAGCTGATAACTTTTGACAACGAGTTAGGTTGTGTTTGACAAAACCATGTCATAAACAACCCTCTCCACAATAGGGTGACCAAGTAGTGGGCTATCCCAGGCCTGGCCAAAGTCTGGGTGAGTCTGAGTGATCCCTTCAAGCCTTATGTCCCTCAGTTTGCCTGTCTGAAAAATAGGAATAAATATGTGCAATCATCTTCATGTGGGCCCTGCCAAAATCATCAAAGGAGCTTCTTTGAAAGGTGAGTGAAAAGGAAAAATGAACGGATGCTTTTCATAAGCCTTGGAAACTATTGTGTCCTGTGCTAGAGCTTGTGAGGTGATTAGATATAAGAGAGGTGAGTTTGGCACCTTCCAAAGAGACCTTCCTTCCTAACAGTTGGCCTTTGCTGTGGCTGTCAGTGAGCCCGGGGCTCAAGTCCTTCCTCTCCCAGCTCAAGTGCCTCTAGTCCTCAAAGTGTGTTTGGGCTACTCCCCCGGGAAGCCTTCTGTCATAAGCTAGGACTGATCCTCGGCGCCCCATCCCTGTGGGCAGTGCGGGTCCTGGCTCGGGCTGTGTGGGCAGGGCTTGGGTCTGGCTTCTGCCACTTCCTCGCTGGGCCTGGCAATGTGCACTTACCCAGCAAGTGTGGCTTGGAGCAGAGGGTGCAAGGTGGGGAATGGAAGAGACCAGAAAGGAGAGGTAGGCGGGGCCCCTGTGGGCCTGGACCGAGAGTAGAGCTGAGGAATGACAGGAAGCCGGTGGATCTGAGACCAGAGATGTGGAGGCAGCCCTGAGTCCGGAGGGGAAGGAGGAGGAACCTGCAGCTGCTTCACAAAAGACCCTTGAGGTCCTTTCAGGGTGTTTGACCCCGGTCTTGGGGGCATAGGGGTAGGGAGGGGGTCTCTAAAGGGCTTTAGATAGGGTTGCGGTGTGATCAGAGTTACCAGCAATTTGAAAGTGGACTCGAAAGGACAGGAGAAGGAAGGAGACTGGGTTAGTCTTTGGCAACAGTCCCCAGACAGCAGGTGCTGAAGGTCAGACCCCGGCGATGACAGGGGGAGCAAGGAAAGAGACTCAAATTCTTACGGGATCAAACAGGCAGATCAAGGTGTTGAAGGAGGACCGGGAATCACAATGAAATGGCCTCTATGCATGTTTAACTGATGAGTGCTCAAATGGTACAAACTCAGATCAAGGTGAAGTAATTGGGTCTTTACAGGAGAAGAGGAACACCAGCCAGTGTCCAGCTTTGGCATCTTGTCAAACGTACATTTAGAAATTCTAAACACTGGTCAGGATGGTATTCCACAAAGGTACTGTATTTTCTGGAAAATGTGATTTTCTGAAGTAATTCTGACGAGGTGCCCTTGTTACCCTAAATGCCGACTTCCCAGCCTATTGTGCAGCTACTACCCAGGGCTTGTTGCATTTTTGCCCCCCTTCTGGGGTTGGCTCTGACTCCTAAGGCAGAACTGAGACCCCTCCTTGCCACTTGTCCCCCAGGCTGTTATCAGAGGCCTGACTGAGGAGGAATTGAACTGGAGGTGAGAGCAAAACACAAAACAAGGGTCTCAACTCGCTTCTGTTCACCTGTCTGAAGAACTCGGGTGCCCAACTTGGTAGAACAACTGAGCAAAAAAACCCGGTGAATCCTGTAAATTGAACTACCTGTGACTATCTCATTCACTGTTTTTCACATGCTGGTTTTATACAAACACGACAGTGTGTTCGGTCAGCATGGTGTAACGTTCTGTGTTTCCTTATCCAGTTTTCTCTCCATTTGCCATTGTCAATAAAGGTGATAGCTTAAAGGGTTCCACGTGCGGCTGGGAGTAAAACTTCACCTGGGATGAGTAGAAATCCTCTTGGGTAGTGATCATGGGTAAACCGGGATGCCTTTCCTCCTCTCCTCCCACAGCATGCGCGGAGGACTTCTTCTATACCTCACAGGGAAGAGACACGTGTATCGAGGGTGTCGATGATGCCGAGGACTTTGAGAAGACGCGGCAAGCCTTCACACTCCTCGGTGAGCAGCTTCTGAGAGGGAACGGGCCCAGAGGATTGACTTCGTGGAGAGTAGAAAAGCCTGACCATGTCCCGCTTGGCCAACCTTCATAAGCCGATAGGGAAACCCTGTTGCCCTCAGTGAATGTCCTCCCACTCTTACTCCATCCCAACCCTCGGTTCCGAAGTTTAAGAACAGCTTTGTTGATACGTCTTAAAAATCAGGGATTGTGAGTTGCTCTCTCAGGCACTGCAAGATAGCCCTTTTCGCTTCCTCAGGCCATCAAAGCCAGTGGAGGAAAATGAAAAAGAGCTACATCCTCCTGTGCTGTGGTCTGGGTTTAGAGGCCATGTGTTCTGGCAGAAAGAGCATGTCTTTTGGACCAAATCACCCATGTACCTCAGTCATGGGATCTGAGTTGGAAACAGACTATATAAAGGTCTGGTGGCACCCTCATAACAAACACAATGTCACTTCTGTTGTCACTGTTTCTGTACTTCAAGATTTCTGTGTCTTTATGGGCATAAAGGGCCATAGAGTGAGAGAAAACTCCTCTCCCTTGCCCTTTCTTAACTGGGAAATTGAGTCAAGTCCTGGGACCTGCAGCCAGAAGAAAACAAAGTTTGGCAAAGCAGCCTGAAATTCATGAAGTTGCTCAGGATGGGCCTTGTGTTTTTCCCCAGCCCCTTCTGACAGAGGTAGATATTTGGCTTGTGAGTCATGTGACTACTCCAGAGCAGCATTTCTTAGGTTCTTTGGTGGGAATCTGGCAAGTCTTACCCAATGTCTAAATAAAACATGGCCAACCAGGACTTGCCCTAAGGTCGATATGGGTAGAACCAGGACTTCATGTGCTGAAATCTCAGTGCTGTTCACTTCTCTGGATAACCAGTGGGTAGACACCGTTTGTCTTTGGTACCCGTGAAATAATCGGGACATAAAAGCCACACTGGTTATTCCAACAGTTGATGATTATTAAAAGATTATTAAAAGTATAAGAGGATTTTAGGGGAAAAGAATCGCTGCTCCCTTTAGGGCAAGGAGGAACAGCTAGTACAGGAACTGTTGTTGCCTGGCTGAGATGTCAGTCCGTGGTTACCACAAGATGGGGTGAAGAAACTTGCCGGAGGGTGTGGCCATTGCTGGTCGGTCTGCACAGGGAGACTGCAGGTGCCCTAGGGTGTGGTGGAGCCAGAAGGTCTCAGAAGCAGCTGCTAATGGGGAGACTGTGGCTTGCAGGCATCGCAGCGGCTCATCTGGGGAGGTTGCCGTTCTGCCGGGATGAATGATAACTGTAGCAGACCAGAACCAAGAACAGGCCTGTCTCCTTGCTGCTCTTGAATCACTAAGTCACTACAGTGCTCTTTGACCAAGCTGGACATTCCACCATGGGCAAAGGGGAAATGTTTGACAGGGTCTAGCTCCAGTATCACAAAGTGGGACAGATTTGAAACAGGTAAAAAATTGATAAGTGGCACCCCTGAGCTCTCCCACACCCCATCACCATCGTAGTCTTCAGCTGGGAACCGGTTTGGAGGGGACTCGATGCTCAGCAGGGTAACATTCTGCCCAGTTTGTCAGGAGGAGGCCCCTGGCGGCTGCCTCTGTATTGCTACTGTGAGCAGTGGGCACGCACTGATCGGGGGGAGAAGTTGGTTCCCTCCAGGGCCTCTAAGAAACCTGGGTACTTGTGTTCACAAAGCAAAAGGCATTTGCAAATCTATTGTAATAAGCCTTTCTTCTTTACTCTTCAATAAACTTGTCTACTTTTTTACTCTGGGGTTGACAAACTGTTAAAAACGGGATTATAAATATTACTTGGGGCCCTTTGAATCACGTGGTTTTTGGAGCAGCTATTCAACTTTGCTGCTGTAGTGTGAAAGTGGCCAGAGACACAACGTAAATGAATGGGCGTGACTGTTCTAATAAAACTTTATTTACAAAAACACACCGTGGGCTATAGGTCATAGGTTGCCAACCCCTTTTACTCCTTCAGTTTTATTGTTTGGTTTTTGTTTACTAGTGCAGGAATCCTAACTATTGTTAGGATTTAATAGTCATTTGATATCTACTACTTACATTCCTACCATGACAGGGTGGTGAAGGCTTTGGAAATTGACAAAGCAGCGGTTCTTAAGGATAAGTGAAGGAGAGAGAAAAGCGATCTGTCCTTAATGTCCGATTAAGGTCCAAATGCCCACTTCCTGACTAGTACTTCCAAGAGGACTTACTTGAGAGCAGGACACTCTGAGCTCTGATCCAAAGCCTAGTACAAGCCTCCTGTCTTGTCTGGGGTAACAATCTCCGGCCTTTAACCTATCTTATTTTCTTCAGTCTTAATCAGTTACAGTAAATTCTTTGGCCTCGAGCTCTTTGTTTCTTAATTAGATTAAATGAAACTAGATATTTGAATGGCTCCTGCATTTCTGTAGACCTTTGGGAATACTGGCAGTCTGTGTAACAGCCATCAGTTCACTTCCATTATTCATGTTCCTGAGCCACCCGTGTGCCAAGGCAAGAACAGGGATTCATTATATTGCTATTTCTTTGTGTATTTTAAAACTTCATATTAAAAAATTAAAAAATAAACCCCTGCCCCTGTGAAGCTTAAACAGTAATGGTCATCTCTCATTAATAAAGTCTAGGATCCATTTGTCCAGTTCATGCTTGGGTTGTCCACTTTGTGGATGGTTTTTAATCCTAGTGGGTGACATCTTTACCGTCCACTTATATTGGTGTCACTTTTTTTTTTTTTTTGGCCTGAGTAAAGTATTGCCTTAAATTGCAGCTGCAGAGAAATATGGGAGACCACTGTATTATTTCTTAAACTGTGGGGTAGGTTGACTAGTGTTCTGTTACTCTGTATCCTGTTTTTTTATAGGTCTGATTTTGTATTCAAAAATAAATGATAATGCCTTAAATCTAAAGATAAATTTTAAGAGATCATGTATGTCTTTGATAACTTAGGTACTCAAATGCGGCATCAGGTGTTTGCTGCCACAGCGGCTGCAGGTTCGGTGTGTCTGTAACTGAAGGAGCATGGAGCACGGCCCCAGCTGAGAGCCAGCTGGCTGTCCAGCTCCAACAACAGCACTCCCAGAAGTTTCTCCTCTTCCTCCCCCGTTGGCACTTGGGATGTGGGACACAGATGTTTGCTGGATATTGCGTTTGGAGAGAAGTGACTACAGATAAATGGCCATTGTTATTAAACTCATGAAAACGTCCATAAAGTATTTGGTCGAGATGAAGACGAAAATGAGTCTGTGTGATTGCTGTCTCTCCTTTGCTCTTAGAGAAGTTAAAATGGTAGCATAACCCATCTGGTTTGAACAAGACAATCAGAGTGAGGATATTTCCCTTTTAGCCCAGGGAGCCCCTTTGCCCTCTGAGCTGTTACTATGAGCGGTAATTACTTGGTGAGGAGCCTGGATCATTTTAGGAAGCCCAGGAAGGAAAATCAAGGAAAAAAAATTTTTTTAAGTCCTTAAAAAAAGGGTAAAATGTCCTTTCTATCCTACCATGGATGTTAAGTGTCATTCATTCTTCTTTTTTTCAGGAGTGAGAGAGTCCCATCAGATAAGCATTTTTAAGATAATTGCTTCTATCCTGCACCTTGGAAATGTGGAGATTCAGGCTGAGCGTGATGGTGATTCCTGTAGTATATCAGTAAGTTGCACACCAGCACCCAAGATAAAACATACACAATTTACTCTGTTCTTACAGTTTTATACAACTGAAATGTGTTTTTACGCTCAGAGGACACTCAGAGGTTATTCATTCTTAACAATAATGGCTTCTGTTCTTACTGATAATTTTTTATTTTTATTTATTTTTTTTAATTTTTTTTCAACGTTTTTATTTATTTTTGGGACAGAGAGAGACAGAGCATGAACGGGGGAGGGGCAGAGAGAGAGGGAGACACAGAATCGGAAACAGGCTCCAGGCTCTGAGCCATCAGCCCAGAGCCTGACACGGGGCTCGAACTCACGGACCGTGAGATCGTGACCTGGCTGAAGTCGGACGCTTAACTGACTGTGCCACCCAGGCGCCCCTTACTGATAATTTTTTAAAAGAACACATCCTTTTCAAATCAGTTGCCATCAAATTTCTGTCACCGAGGGGAGGGAATTTAGGGGCTATTAAATACTTTTTTTTTATGGATTGCTTTTGCAAGTACACTGAGGTCCATGGAATTCTACAGTGTTACCAATCCATGAGTACTTTCTGAACTCCTGACTAAGGTCCATGCAGCAAAGAGATGGACATCATGGACATCATGTTGGACATCATGCTTGGACATCAGGAAGGAGATGAAGGACTGTCTCCAAGGAGCTTACAATCTAATTGGGCGGACAAAAGATAACCACACTTAGCAAGATTTTGACAGTATGCAGAATATTGAGACATCTATGCGAAAGTATTATAAACTGTGAATTACTCCAAAAATGCTCATAGTGACTGTTATTTTCCTGGTGCCCAATGTAGCACCAGATATGTGCTACATAAAAAAAAATGTCTGGGTGGGTGTTGGAGTGGGTACCAGTGCGGTCCTAGAGACAGCAGCTGGGGTGTGCTCTCTGGTATTTAGGTCAGTCTAGTCTCTCCTCTTAATAAGTGAATCTGCAACTGTTGATTATAGACCTTTCCTTGGCCCCTTAGTGGCTAAGTCCTGGGGAGATGCAAAGTATAATTCTTGTTCCCAAGGATGTAGAGTTTAGAAACCTGGATCTTGGGAAAAGACAGAAGACAATACTATAGAATACAAACGTGGGCATGTGTCCATGCCACTCACACCTGATGTTTTTTCAGTTGAACGAATATTTATTTCCTGCTGTTTGCTTGGAGTTAGGGCTTATCAGAAGTTGAAATTGGCCCTGTCCTTAGAGAGAGGAAGACCTGAACTGTAGTTGGCATCTGGCATCCCCTCCCCACTGCCCCATACGTTTTCCCTGAAAGAGAAATGGTCTTGGGGGTGGGAGGTCTCCTGGGCCCATCAAGGCTGCCACCATCCTTAACATGGAATCTGCCACCTAGCGAGAGCTTTGAGGCTCATGCACCTGGGCTCAGTTTGAAAGGAGGGAACACTGGAGCTTGAGCAGTGTCAGGTGACCGTCGGGGTGTCACTGTGACATTGGTGTGTGTATGTTGGGTGGGTGGGCAGTGAGGTTGGCAGCGATGGTGCTGTGAGAGCACCTGGGCGATGCAAGGAGGCCCTGTGCCTTGGCAGTGTGGGGAATGGGCCCCCAGTGTGAGCCAAGCACTCCCCGAGACTGAGGCCTTCAGGCCAGTGAACTCTTGCTCCCATGTCTTTTTCCTTGTGAGGAAGGCATAAGGGGTCGGTGCCTGGGTGGCTCAGTCGGTTAAGCGTCCAACTTCAGCTCAGGTCATGATCTCGCAGTTCATGGGTTTAAGCCCCTCATTGGCTCTGTGCAACAGCTCAGAGCCTGGAGCCTGCTTCGAATTCTGTGTCTCCCTCTCTCTCTGCCCTTCCCTACTTGCACTGTCTCTCATTCTGTCCCTCAGAAATGAATAAACATTAAAAAAAAAAAAATTTAAGGGGTCTGTGCCTAACCCACTCACATACCCCAGTAAATGCACCTTGGTTTCTTAGGGCAGCCGTGTATGTCCTGGTGTCCGGGACAGCTGATATTAGAAACGTTTGCTTTGAGAAACTCCTGGTTTGGGTTGGTGAGGTACAGGAAAGGTGACACACATTCCCAACATTCCGGCCCCCCCCCCCCCGCAGTCTTCCTCCTCCCCCATCATGGATTTCTACAGTGTCTGTACCTGTTCTGCATGGTGCCTAGCATGGTTGCAATTTTGCATTTTCTGTGGGGTGGTTTGCTACATGTCTCTCTCCCTTGAGGGAGTCCACAATCTACAAAGGCAGCTACTGTTTCTTAATTATTGTATCTCTAGCACCCAGGATGGTGCCCAGCACTTGGTAGGTGCCTGATTGGCTATTTGATCAATGCCGGTTTCCCCGACTAAACTCGAGGGCCGTGTCTGATTTGTTCTCTCTTCCAACTTGACACATGTTGGCACCCGGAGTGTTTCTGTAAACACTGCAGGAAGGTGGGGATACTGAGGCTTACACTGGGAGAAGAGTGGATAGAGGATACAGTTATGGAGGGGAGGTGGAAGTCTGACAGGTGGAAGCTGGGATACCTATCTCTTAGAGCTAACAGGAAGTCAGGTTTTTGAGCACAGTTACTTGCTCTTTCATTGTCCTCCAATTAGAGGCTGCGTGGAGAACACATTGTGAGTGAGAGCTCTGAGTCAGGACTGCCAGGGTTAAATCCTGGTTCTGCCACTTACTGATAGTTAACGCTTCTAAGTCCGCTTCCTTATGTGCACAGTGCAGCCGACATGAGCAACCTTAGCCCGGGGCTCATGTGTGATTGAGTTCTTGCCGGTTATCCTTGTTGTTGGAGCCAGAGTGGGCTTTCTGGGTAACCCTGTCACTTAACAGGGTTGGAAAAACTAAGGCCCAGAGAGATCATAACAGTTAATGACAGGGCCACGTTGGGCCCCAGCCCGTGTGTCTCCAGCCCACCTTGAGCTGAGGCTGTCCTCCCCATGCTGATGTCCCCGGCAGTGCCTAGCGCGGTGCTGGGCACGCAGTACATGCTCAGGAAGTGCTCCACTAGTGCACGTCTGTCTCAGATGGATTTGGGTCTATTCCTCAGGTGCGTGGGGTGGGCCGCCTCCTGGAAAGGCTGTCTGTCCGTACGCAGTATGCCTTCTGCTCGGTAGTTTTTAATCAAAGCATAAAAATGTGTTCCATGTCGGCCAGAGTTACCCTGGAGAGGCAACAGCATGCAATTACTTGGACACCAGCGTCAATTTGTTTTTTGAATTTGGCAATATGGGCCCACAAAACCTAATCTACCTATGATGCTGGCTGTTTTTAATGGATTTAGCACCATTTAATTAAGCTTAAATGTAATTGCATGATGTTAAATCAGTCTCACTTAGCACCTTTAATCAACAGTCAGAAGGGGTAATAGAGGGGCAAGCCACATCCCGCTGCAGCAGATGGGAACCTGTCCCGAGGCGGTGATCAAACCATTCCAGAACTCGTGGTTCTTTCTCCACTGCGTTCACCCGGGAGGTGCCAGGGAGGCTAGGGAACCAGCGAGCAGGCCTTGGGCGGTCATGTTTGCTGCCAGCAGGCCATGTACGTGTCAGGGAATCCAGCTGCAGTGCTGTGCCTAGCAATTAAGAATTTCTTGGAAGCAGGTCGGATTAAGAGGTTGGACTCTTTCCACCTCTGAACCTGTTGCTTGCCAAGTGGTCCCTACGCATTTAATGCGGCTACATGTGGCTTTCTGTCTGGGGGAGAAGGAGGGCAGGCACAGGCTGCTGCAGAGAGAAATGGGGTTGGCCTGGAGAGGTGGCCACAGCAGCCCCACCTGCTGAGTGAGAAGACAGGGCCTCTGCGTGCCCACCCCGCTGGCTGGATCAGGAGCTCTGGGCCAGGGCCAGGGGGGCTTCCGTTCCCCTCATTTTTCTTCACCTGAAAAATAAGGGGGACTGGGTTAGAATGATGGTACCCAAGGAATTTTCCCCCAAAGCTTAGCCCTGGGCAATTTCTTAAGAAAATGAGGGTTCTTTGGTCAATTAAGTTCAGGAAATGCTGCATAAAATAGGTCTCTTGGTGCTTTCAGGGTACGTTAACCAAGGAGTCCAGCTGTGTCTCACCTGGTGCCGTCCCTCTGGTTAGGTAAAGCCAATTAGTATGCTTTGGAACTATTGCTCCACAGACCTTGTTTTGGAGAAAAGGTGGCCTTACTGACTTTTGGAAGTTCGTTCCTACTCTGACGTTCTAATTTGTAATCGGGTTTGTTTTGGCTAGATGGATTTTAAATACCTGTAGGAGGAAAAAAAATGGCCCGGGGAAATGGTACAGTTATCTGCGTTAATTTTCATTGAACATGTAAAGTCTCATTTAAATCCTACAAAGCCGCCTCATTAGAAAATGAGTCCCATGAGCAATGTAAGGTCATTATAGAAGGTGGCACATCATGTTCTAAAGGATTCCCTTTCTGCCTGAGTTAATAAGCAATCCAGCAGGCTCCTGGCTGGGTTATCCACTTTCCCAGGGAGAGGATTTAGGTGAGAGAGCAAAGAACAGGATTTTTTGTGGGGTGCCCTCTGTGAAAAGCAAGGAGTATCTGACTTACTGGGTGTAATAAGACCAGACCTGTGGGTGATGTGTTTATCAGGGACCCGAAGGCTAAGTGCTCTGATGGGGACTTTGGGTGAGTGAGTGTCCAGATCAGAGGCAGCTGGGTTCGCTGGGTAGAAGGCACCCTGGGCAAGTCTCTGGAAATGCGCTGCCTCACTCTGTAGAAAAGGGACTTCATCTCCAGGAATTCCTAGTTTTTCCTCCAGCTCTAAAAGGGTGGTGGTACCGCTTAACCATGTTCCAAGCGGGCTGTTTTTCTCAGGTCACAGTTCTGTGTTCTTGCCGCTTGTCCTAGCTTTCCACCTTGATTGGCTTTTTTTTCCCTGAGGCAGCAAGTACTTTAAGAGTAAAACACCAAGCGGAGCCCCCAAGTGGCTCAGTCGGTTGGGCGTTCGACTTCGGCTCAGGTCATGATCTCACGGTTCGTGGGTTCGCCTGTGTCTACCTCTCTATCTGCGTCTCCTCCATCTTTCTCTCTCAAAAATAGTAAAAAAAAAAAAAAAAAAGGATAACATCAAGTATGTGTTGCTTAATGTCACTGAGGCTAAGGCAGCTGTTAGACCAGGTGCTGGTCAAGGGTAGTGCCTGCACATGAGGACTTCTTTTTGGGCTGTGGGTTCAGCACTGCAGGTGGGACTCTATGGATAGAAACTAAATGTTCACTGTGATTCTGTGTGCACTTCTTTGTACAGTTACTGCTGCCTTCTGGCTCCTTACTGGATTATCCATCCCTAAATTATCAATTCTCATTCTGCTCCCTTTGCTCCCAGATTCTCTCCTGCCTGTCACTAGGCAGCTGGCTGGCCATGGAGGGGAGGGCATAGGAAAAGTTGAGAAAGCTTTTGTTTTTTTACAGCCCTGATAATTTGGTGTAATAATGAGTTTGAGCAACATTTTCTGGGCTCCGCTTGTCCCTCCGCTCATCCGTATGAGAGCGTGTGAGTCTGCCGGTGCTGTGGCTGGGAGAAACATGGTCCCACCGTGCTGGGCGGGCTCATTCTGTCCTAGGGGAGAGGGCGTGGTGGCGGGTTTGCTCTCCATTCCCCTCCTGAAACCATCTCCCGTGTCTCTTCCAGCCTCAGGATGAACACTTGAACAGCTTCTGCCGACTGCTAGGGGTGGAGCACAGTCAGATGGAGCACTGGCTATGCCATCGAAAGCTGGTCACCACCTCAGAGACCTACGTCAAGACTATGTCCCTGCAGCAGGTGGTCAATGCCCGCAACGCCCTAGCCAAGCACATCTATGCCCAGCTGTTCGGCTGGATTGTGGAGCACATCAACAAGGCCCTGCACACGCCTCTCAAGCAACACTCCTTCATTGGCGTCCTGGACATCTATGGGTAGGCCTGCACACATCCTCTTACACTCTACCTGATGGTTGTTAGTGTCTTCCTGCCAGCCTTTCAGAGATGGCAGGGGGCCTTGTCGTGCTCCCCAAGCCCCTGGGATTCTCAACCCGGGAGAGTGTGAAATGTAGGAAAGCATTTTTTTTGGTTGTCACAGTGACTGGGGTCTCTACTGGCACCTAGTGGCCTCAGGTCAGGGATGCTAGGTGTCCTGCAATACGGAGGGATGGTTTTAAGGAAGAACAGACCCTGTCAAAACCCCAGTAGCTTTCCCATTGAGAAACCATGTAGTCGCCTTTCTTCACAACTGAGAAACAGGCCTAGAGAGGGAAGTATCTCACCCAACATTGGACTGGAAGCTACTACGAACTTAAGCTGTTTTATTCAAATCTACCCTTTGAGCTCATTCCCTATATGACCTGTCTAGATGGTTATTGTCCTACCACGATTTTGTCCAGCACTGTAAGACTCACGTGTGGTCATTCTTGAGATTTCTCTTCCTTTCAGACTTTGAGCCTAATGGCAAAAACTGTTGTTTATAACTGTGTGTTTTGCAGGGAAAGGCAGCATGGCACAGTGGAAAGTCTACTTGACTAGGCCTCAGGAGATGAGTATTGTAACTCACAGCTGTTACCAGCTCACTGGATGGTTCTCTACAGATCACAGCCCCTTTCTGGTCTTTTATTTCCATAGCTTAAAATGAAGAGTTGAGCCATAGTCTCTTTGAGGTTCCTTCCAGATCCTTCTAGAGGTGTTTGAAATTATATGTACTGGTTTGCAACCTCCCTTGAACGTCTTTTATGATCAATGCCTTGCCCTCTTTAAGCTAATAATAGGTTGAATCCTCCTGGATCTTTATATCCTAGAAGTCATGACTTCTATCTTAAAATAGAAATTGAGACACACGGAAGTGCAGAGTTGTAAGAACAGGAATGCTGTGGTAGAAGCAACTGCTTAGTCGGCTGATGAGCTGGGATTTGCCTTATGTTGAGGCTGTAGTAAAGGAAGAATCTCCTAGAAGTGGCCACTTGCCCCTGTGAGGACAGGCTGTCCTACTTACATCTCTGTCGCCCTTGTTCATTGTTGGCTTTCAAAGCAAACCATGTTGCATGGTGTAGAGGAAATGGAAGAAGGAAACCTGATTTTTTTAGCATCACAAAGGCCTCCTGCTGAAGAGTTAAGTCACATGCCTGAGTTATGTAATACAAGAGGCAACAGAAGAAATTGTAGCAGAGTCCGTTGGGGGATTTGGACACTTGGTGTTGGGTGAGTTTCAAGGCAGGAGTAGGCACACTTATTGGTACCATCAGGGAAAGCTTAATGTGAAAGGTGAGGTCTGAACTGGTCTTTTAAAAATTTTTTTTAACGTTTTTATTTATTTTGAGACACAGACAGAGCATGAGCAGGGGAGGGGCAGAGAGAGGGGAGACACAGAATCCGAGGCAGGCTCCAGGCTCTGAGCTGTCAGCACAGAGCCCCCGACACGAGGCTCGAACTCATGGAGAGATCATGACCTGAGCTGAAGACAGATGCCTAACCGACTGAGCCACCCAGGCACCCCTGAACTGGGTCTTTGAAAGGGAGGGAGTAAAATATGGGAGGTAGGGAGGCACCTTTGGGAACATGAGCACTAGCAGTAGGAAAAAGCAAAGTGTGAAAAAAGCTCACTCAAAGAATGAGCAAACAGTGGAGCTTCACCCAAGAGTCGGAAGGAGGATGTGTCTCCTCCAGGGCACTTGAGGGTTTTAGCCGAACACCCCTGTGCAGGCCACCCCTTCTCCTGGCCAGTTGAGTGCCTGTTTTGTGCTCCAGCTGCTCGAGTTGCTCTGTGGAGAGCACAGGACAGTCTCTGTATCCTGGGAGCATACCTCTTGGCTGTCAGTAATTCTGTTACTCTCTCCGTCGTATTTCAGGTAATTGGGTTTCCCCCAGAAAAACTGACCTTTAGTGTTCCCTTTTAAGGTAAGACCCAGAGAAACTCAGGCTGCAGCATTTGACCTGATTCCCTTAAACCTGGGCAAGAATCTAATTTTACTGAGTTTTTGATCTGGGAAGACTAACATCATGTAGACTCAGTGTTGTGAATAGCACGTAATACTGTGACTTGAGGGGGTTGCCTGGGTGGCTCAGTTGGTTAAGTGTTCCACTCTTGGTTTCAGCTCAGATCACCATCTCACAGTTAATGAGTTCAAGGCCCATCTCGGGCTCCACACTGACAGCGTGGAACCTGCTTGGAATTCTCTGCCTCCCTCTCTCTCTGCCTGTCACCCCCTCTCAAAACTAAAGAAAACTTTCTTTTTTTGTTTCAGTATCGTGACTTCGGTGCTACTGGCACTCAGCTCTGTTTTGGTTACTATCTTAGCGGTGTGTGGCTTTTACATAGATGGTCATCCCTTCCCTGGGATTCACGGTGACAGTGAAAGGCTTTGCTCATTGGTGGGGTGTCCTCTAAGGTCCTGTCACTGCCCTGAGGGAAGAAATAGATTTCAGGGAAGTCTTGCTTGTGGTTGGAGAGATAGATTTGACCGTGGTGGGGTGAGAATCCTGGGAATGCCATCCCCCTCTTGGAGTGACCGTGGGTTCCTCTGGGAACATCTGACGGCTTTCCAGTGAGAGTAAGTTCCCAGTAGGGAAAGTTTCCTACCCTTTGTGCTTCCTTCAGATATGTTAATCTGTTTTCTTTTCTTGTTTTTTTTATTATATTTTTAAAATTTTTAAATTTATTTTTGAGGCAGAGATAGAGTATGAGCAGGGGAGGGGCAGAGAAAGAGGGAGACACAGAATCTGAATCAGGCTCCAGGCTCTGAGCTGTCAGCACAGAGCCTGACGTGGGGCTCAAACTCATCCTGAGCTGAAATCGGACGCTTAACTGACTAAGCCACCCAGGTGCCCCTCTTTTCTTTTTTAAATCCTTGTTCTTTCTCAGGAGCTAATTTCCTTTTGCAGACTCTGCCACAAAGTGGTCCTATTTGCAAAGCCATTCACTCTCCTCTTGCAGAGACAGAATGCCATATTCCTCCATATGCTCAAAGTAGTACCGCGTTCATGTCCTATATAGGTAGAGTTCAAGATGGCAAGTGAGATGTGGGGTAGGTTCAGACTTAACAGCCTGGCTATATCTATCTGGGCCATTTGTTGCCAAGAAAGCACTTAGAGACATTCCCCGAATGTAAATAAGCATGCACCTCAGCAGTTGTAGTCTGTCGAGAAATTACTGTAGAAATTTACACCGGCCGAGGCTCTTTTCTGGCCAGTGGGTATCTTAATGAACTCTTAGGAGGTCAAAACCAAAAACCGCCACAGGAAAGCAGGTCACTTGGACCTTGGAGGTACTGTTTCTGATCCATCAGGTCAGTGACATCATTTCTTCATCCGGGAAACAAAATGACGACGTTTGGTTTAAGTCTGGGCTGACCTTGCATTGAGCTGTTGACTGTCTTCTCCCTTTTGCATCCTGGTGTCTGTCTCCTTTCCTTTGGAACTTCAGACACCTTCCAGAAAGGCACTGGATCTTTTTTTCCCGACGTGGCCATTTTTCTGTCTTTGGAAAGTAGGTGTCACGCTGGACATTCCACTGCTTGTTATCTCCTCCAACCACCCCCCCATTCCAAACCTATTCCAGTCCTGAGGGTTTATTTACAACGTAACTATGGGAAGTGATTCTAAGGAGCTTTTCATCCTCCATGGCTTCAGCAAACGCCAACACTGAGTTGTCTACCCAAATCCCTGACTACCAAACACTGAAGAGAGGGACCATCTCTGAAACCATGGTCTCCTTGTTTCTCAGCCCTAGGATGAGGAGACTTGGTGCACATAGAAGATGCCCTTGGGATGACCTCAAGTCTTGGATTGTTGTATTACTTGTCATCTGTGGTCCAGCAGGGTGGCAGGTGGAAGCTAGAAAGAATTAAACCCCATTCGATAAGAAGAAAGGAATAAGGAATAATCTCCTTTATTTTTCATGCTTATTTTTAAGAGAGTGAGAGCATGAGAGGCACAGTGAGTGGGGGGAGGGGCAGAGAGAGAGCGAGACACAGAATCCAAAGCAGGCTCCAGGCTCCTAGCTGTCAGCACACAGCCCCACACAGGGCTGGAACTCACGAACTGTGAGATCGTGACCTGAGCTGAAGTGGGACACTTAACTGAGCCACCCAAGCAACCCGGGAATTAGCTCCTCCTAAATCAGGTTACAAATGCGCCACAGCTAGCAAATGAGAGCGGAATTGCCTTTGCCTCCCCAGCTAGTAGACACTAATTTGTAATTAGTGGGATAACTGTCCCCAGGTGGACTGTGGCTCCTATTTAAGGTTGACTCCCCAGTCAAGCTCATTGTAAGAACTCCTGGAAAGAGTTCTGTGGTGTGGGTGAGCCACTCCAGAAATTTCTGTAAATGTTTAAAGTGTTACTATAGAATCAGCAGCCAGAGCGGACACTCCTTTGTGTATAAGGAAACCGTGGACTTAGCGTCACACAGGGGCATCTCCCCTCATCGTGGTGTTCCAACTGGTAGTTCGGACTGTAGAAAAGGCTGTGAACCCCGAAATAAATGGCATGGGCCTCAGCTGCTTCCACCACAGTTATTGTGAGCCCCCAGTCAGAGGTGAGTCTCTCAGACTCTCCTGAACGTTTCCCGACGCGACAAGCAGTGCCCTGGCAGAGCGATGGCTTCCCCACGACCTGCTCCCCCACCTCAGCTCCAAAAAGCGCAGAGCAGGCAATTTAGCCACCCTGAGACCAGCTCTTTCCTTTAACTGAGGATCTGTGAAGCTGCCTGCGGGCGTTTCTTCCCAGGCCAGGGGTTTCCTTTTCATGTTCCATTAACCAGCGTTTGCCTCTACAGGTTTGAGTAATTGTAATTGTAATCCTTCATTCCTCTTCTCTGAGGCAAAAAGAAATAGATGGCTTCAATTTGGGGAAAATGCATTTATTCGTCTTGGACTTGAGCCTTCCAAATGCCAAGGTGGCAGGGGCTTTGGCTGCGGCCGGCTCCTTCTTGATGAGAGGACAGTTGGCCTAGGAGACTTGGGGAGCAAGGCAGAGTGTATAGATGAATGCTTAATGCTGAGGAGCAGAGGAGATGGGAGTGGGTAGGCCCCAGGAAGCAGGAAATGAGATTTGCGGGGATTTTCTATCCTTCTCAAAGTCCTCACATTACTTCCTGTTTGTTGCCGTGTTTCCTAACTTTAAGTTAGCACTCAGGTCTAGTTAGTCCTTTTTAATGATACGTTTTTAAAAATAATTTTTTTAAACTACAGCTGGAAAAGTACCTAACATAAAACTTACATTTGTAACCATTTTTAAGTATATGGTTCAGCGCTATCAATTAAGTATATTCACGTTGTTGCGCAACAGAACTCGGAGCTCTTTCCCGTTGGAAAACTGAAACTCCACACCCACTGAACAACTCCCTTTCTCTCCTGGCAGCCCCTGGCAACCACCACCCCTCTTTGTTTCTGTGAATGTGACTACTTTAGATACCTATGTAAGTGGAACCCTATAACATTTGTCTTTTTGTGACCGGCTTAAGTTACTTAGTGTAATGTCCTCAAGGCTCATCCATGCTGCAGGCTGTGACAGAATTTCCTTTTTGGAAGCTGAATAATGCTCCATTGTGTGTACAGACCACATTTTACTTACCCATTCTTCTGCTGATGGATCTTTGGGTTTCTTTGACCTCTGGGCTATTATGAACAATGCTGCAGCAAACAGGGGTGTGCAAATAGCTCTTCTTTTAATTCTTTTGGACATATAGCCAGAAGTCGGATTGCTGGATCACATGATAATTCTTTTAATTTTTTGAGGAACCTCCAGATTGTTTTCCATAGTGGCCACAGCAGTTTGCATCTCTATCAGTAGAGCACATGGGTTCCAGTTTCTCTGCATCCTTGACAATACGTGTTATTGTGTTTTTGCTCAGAACTATCCTAATAGGTATGAGGTAATCTCTCACTGTGGTTTTGATTTGCATTCCTGTAGTTATTAGTGATGTTGATCATTTTTCATAGGCTTCTTGGCCATTCATGTATCTTTGGGAAAATGTTCAAGTCCTTTGCGTGTTTTTTGAGTTACTTGCTGCTTGGTGAACTGTAAGAGTCTTGGTATAGTCTGCATATTCACCCCTTATCAGAAATTTGATTTGCAAATATTTCCTATCAGTAGGTTGCCTTTAATGATCTATTGTAAGAAAATTTCTTCTGTCTACTGTTTGCCTTCATTTTAATGGGAATTTTGTTTTCCTTGGTCTCTTCAAAATAGACTTAATTTTTATAATCTCAATTTAGTTATTCAGTGAAGACTACCCAGCTCTTCTCTGACCCGTATGAAAAGGTTTCACAGAGAATGGAGGAGGGAAAGTCAGGGGCATTTTCCTTTCAGCCTGTGAACAGTGGACCAGACTTGGGCAGCCCAGAAGACCACTGGCCATGTCCTTTTCAGGGTGAACAGTACTCCCAGGTCTAGCAGACCCCTGAAGCCATTGGGTTTGTGCTGGAATCTCTGAGTCTCCCAGGAGAGCCTTATAACTCAGATCGCACTAAAGTTAATCTCAATCTTGCAGAATTTCTCTGACCTAGCTCTTGGGGGTTCGCCTGGAGCCAGACACCTATACATACTCTTGGGGCTCAGATAAAGTGACCGTTCTCTCTGTCCATGCCATCACCTCTGTGACCTCACCCTCCATTAAAGTCCTATGGCACATGAAATCTCTGTTCCTTGGGAGGCTTCATACACTGGGTTCCTGTGTTCTTCCTGATAGCTCTTTTGGGTAGGAACCAAGGCTTGCTCCTGCTTGCAGCCCGTACAGTTCTGGAGACAGTTGACTGATGGCCTGGGAGAGGATTTCCATCTGGTGGGAATTTTTTGGTCCCACACCACGGTTCCCGGCACAGAGAGGAGGCAGGGAATTGGAGCACAATGCAAACTAAAGATGTAGGTCCTTCAGAAGAGTAACTGTTCTTGGCCTCGGGATGTGAACAGTGACTAGGACTGTGCTCTCCCTGAAGGTCAAGTTCTGCATGGGGGCATCTAGTCACAGCAAAGCACATGGGCAGAGTTCAAGTCCTGCCATTCGCAGGTGCAGCCAGCCTCCCAAGATTCTTTAGTTAAGAGATGAGAAGGGCTGGCCTCGCTAACAGACCCCGGGGTGCCTTTGGGAGGTTTCATGGGCTTCAGGAGGGAAAGAGACCTTGACGGGACTTGTCTGGCTTTTAATAATCATTCCTTGGAAGCCCCCCTCCATATCCAACTTATAACTCCTATCTTGTCATTCAGCCTTCGCTAGAAGGGTAGAGTGTGGTCTTGGTAGAAGAGAGGAGACTGAGGTAAGGAATTTAGTTCCTTTGAAACATTCTCCAGGGGAATAACTATTTCCCAGTCTTCGAAGTTTTACGTTGCCTCTGCCCTGCAGTGAGAGGTTTGTGGAGGTTGATAATTAACTCAGAGGGACTGGTTGACTTCTTTTTATTGCAGTTTCACTTTCAGACAGACACTACCTTCTTTTGAGAGACATTTGTGACCCTTCCCACACCCTGAACTTGGAGCAGAAGGAGAAGGAAATTCTATCCTCGTCTACGCTTTGGGGATAGGAAAGTGAAGGAGGGGGCAACGGTTGTACCACCATGAATACAGATCTTGGATCTCTGCATCAAGTCGTTGTCTGTGTTTTGACCTTCCTCCCACCCAAGGATTCTAGTCTAAGTGTTCTCAACATTGATTTTACGGGAGAAATCCAGCTCACTCTAGTATATAAATTTCTTTGTGACAGTTTAATATTGTGAGCTATAAATTGATCCATTGTGTTTATTTTAAAAAATCATCTCTGTTGATGGGAAGAATTACTACCGAGATAATTCTATTGCAAAGAAGCTGCCCTATCTCCCTGACTGTGGCTTTCTGAGGTCAGTTATCTTAAACATTTTCCAAGCTACCTACACCCCTCATTCATCTCTGGCCCTTCAGCAGGCATTACAGTAATTACACTAGATGGCAGAGAAATCATCTTAAAATAGGGAAATTAGGAGCAAATTTTAAGCCATCTTAAATTAGAATATTCTTAGTGGAGCGCTACCAACATAAACCTTTAAAAAATGTCAAGTGGGACATATTGAAATCCTTTATCTGTGGGGCTCAGTACAAGCCCTCCAAGTACACCCAATTGCTATTATCTGGCCATTTGCTAGGGTGGCTTTTTTTTTTTTTAATCTTCCTAGGTTTTATTAAGTTTCCTTGGGGGGTTTGCCAGTGTCAGCAACCTGTCTTGGGTTTGGGGGGGAGCAGAGAATGAGGTTCTAAATGACAGAACTCCATGTATAGGATCATGTGGACCGAGAGGGCCCCAATGCAGCATGACAACTGGCAGACTCAGTGCCCCCCCGCCCCAAGGCCTGGAGTGCAGCTCCTGCCTGGACTCAGCATCTTTGATCTTGTTTTATTAGCTTACAATTATTTTTCCTATGTGGGCATGACCAAGGGCTGCTTTTTAATGTGGTTGTCTCCAAACAGTTGATTCCTTTGATCTCAAAATGACTTTTTGGGGTGCCTTGGTGGCTGAGTGGGTTGAGTGTCTGACTCTTGATTTCAGCTCAGTTCATGATCTCACAGTTCATCAGTTCGAGCCCCATGTCCAGCTTTGCACTGACAGCACGGAGCCTGCTTGGGATTCTCCCCCTCTCCCCACTCCCCCCAAATTTCTATTTGGGAGTTGTCATTAGGGAGTACAGTCTATTTGAGAGGACTGCCATAATTTTATTTAAGATCAAGAAAGTTGTCCATACTGAAGAATGAGGGAGTACAGATTTAAGGTTATGGGGGAGGCTGAAGCCTGTGCCCTCTCCCACCCAGGGTCCCTCATTGATATTCCCAAGTCCACTGCCCTTCCCTGATCTCCTTTTTTTGGTTGGTTTGTTTGTGTGTTTTTTTTAAGTATTTGGTTTTTTGAGAGTGTGAGCAGGGGAGGGTCAGGGGCGGGGGGGGGGGTGGAGGGGACAGAGGATTCAAAGCCGTGGCTCCACACTGACAGCAGTGAGCCCAATGCAGCACTCAAACTCACTATGAACTGCAAGATCATGACCTGAGCCACACAGGCGCCCCTCTCTCTTTCTTAATGAAACTTTTCTCTAAGAATGTGGCCTCAGACCTCACTCCCTGGGTTCAAATACTGGCTCTTACACATACTGACCCTGACTTGAAGCACATTATTTAATCTCTCCAGCTTGTATTACTTGGAGTAATAAACCCTAGCTCTTGGTAGTTGCGGGTGCTGAGTGAATGAGAACTTATGAAGCTGTTGGGGCCAAGTGCTCAGTAGGTGCTCATTCAGCCAGTGGTGTGAATGAAAAAAGGCCCCTCTTCCGCCTACATTTCTGCTTCTCCACTGCCTCGGCCCAGTGACCTTGCCCAGTGGGCATGACGGCCCTGCTCGTTTGCAGCTAAAGCTGCTGATCTTGCTCGCCCCATCCGACTTGGTGAGCTTTACTGCATCCGTTCAGCTGTGCAGGTGAATCTCGGCTGCATGCCCCATTGGTCACTTGTGGCCCCCTCGTGTTCACCTCCCATAGTGTCTTTTGATCCTTTTCATTACTTGGTCACCACCAGCTTACTTCCCCCAGATCAGTTTTTCTCTGCCCTCCTGCAGGTTCAATGAGATGCACATCTGACTGTCATTTCTTAATTGTTTGTAAACTCAAACTCCATGAAAATGAATCAGAGAAACAAAACATCCTTAACCAGTATTAGGACAAGAAGATGCTTTCACCCATTGGGAGGCTGGGGTGGATGTGGGGGGAGAACAAAAATTGGTTCCAGCTTTCTGGAAGTCAATTTTCTTCTACCTTTTAAGAAACGAATCACATGGTGATTCGTCTAGGATGATGTCATCCTACCAAAAGACTCATGAATTCAAAGATGTATATACGATATTTGTCACAGCATTGATAGCAGCTAAAAGTTGGAAGAAGAGGCAAAATGTCCTGTAATAGGGGATTCGTTTAAATCGTGATTGACTTGTGTGGGGTGAGGGGAACACTGCCAGCCTATGAGGGGCCTTTGTGTGTTTTGGAACAAAGCAACCCTTTGGGTGGAGTGCCCCCTCCCAGGCTCAAGGGACTTCTGTACTGGAGTTAAGGGTGGGACTGGATCGGCGGGAGAGAAGAGATGAGGGCGGCCTTGTTGGAAGTCCTAGTTATTGCTTCTGTAAGAGGAATGTCTCTCCATTCTCCTCTGTCTTCATTCTGCAGGTTTGAGACATTTGAGGTGAACAGCTTTGAGCAGTTCTGTATCAACTATGCGAATGAGAAGCTACAGCAGCAGTTCAACTCGGTAGGCTCAGCTCCTGACCCAGGGTGTCGAGGTGGGGACACCTCTCTCCCTGGGAGCAATGGCCTGGGGCACTTCTCCTCCGCCTGGGGTCAACCGGCTCTAGCTCTGCCCCAACCTTCTTTTGGTTTCTTGATGCTGCCCCAACTTTGCGAAGGCGCTCCATGTCGCTTGGGAGGAGGTCTGAATGGGGCAGTGGGGTTGAGAGGGTAAATGATCCTTCCCTTGGTTTTGCCGCCTACACCCCCTGACCCTGGGCTTCTAGGGTAGTTGCTGAATTGCAAGCCAGTTGATTACTAGAATATTCTAGAGAAGGGTTCCCAGGGGAATGGGGATCACCTAACTGAGCTTTCCTTTTCTGTAGCCATGTCTGGGACTCTAAACTCACATGGTTGAACTTGAGGGGAGATGGACATCAGGACGTGCCTGTAGTTCACTAACTTTGACCTTTTCACTTCTTATCCTAGCACGTGTTCAAACTAGAGCAAGAAGAATATATGAAGGAGCAGATACCTTGGACCTTGATTGATTTTTACGATAACCAACCTTGTATTGACCTCATAGAAGCTAAACTGGGCATCTTGGACCTGTTGGATGAAGAGTGTAAGGTACAACTGATGATGCACTCATTGTATTAGTTCAGTTCCAGGCTTGGAGGAGGTGCAGGGGACAGCTGTGTGGTACAAAGGAGCATGTGAGGCCTCAAAGTGGAATTCTTTTTGCCATTAGCCCACCTTTAGTGTGCTGAGAGAAACCTTGGTGTCCGTTCTACATGCTAGAAGGTAACTGTTGGTGAGTATGTACCTCTTTTGGCAGAGACTGGATGGTATGGACTGGCACGATATAATCGTGGTCTAGATTTGGTGCTGCAGATAGCCTAGGTGCAGAGAGAAAACCCCAACCTCTAGACAGGCATCCCCAGAGAAGGGACAGTGAGGGTCAAGAGCCCGCCCACCACCTGATGCTTGGTGGCAGATGAGGACCATAGATTCCTCCTGATCTAGCTTTTTGTGGATTCTACTTCGTAGGACAGGAGTGTTCTGAGTTGCTAGCATGGGGAGAACCAAGCAACCTTGGCAATGTGGAGCCAGGGGTATCTGACTTTTCTTAGTCATCTAACTTCTTTGGCCTTTGTTTTCCTGCTCTGTGAGTTTAGTAGGTTTGGATCTGCTGATCTTCAGAACTTTGCCTGGTTTGAAGTTTGCCGACAAGAGGGTAAATGTATCCCCATTCCTCCAACAGTGGAAACTAACCAAAAAGGGGTGGAAACCATAGGACGCTTGGTATTGCAAGGGAAAAACCCAGTTGATTTTACTTTCTGGTCTCGCGTGTCTTGCCCGTGAAGGATTGGGTGCAGTTTGATGGTTTGGAGGATGAGGTGTTTCCCTTCCAGAAAAGTGCTCCTGCAGTTTCATTGCCTTTGATGATGAAAAGGAATGGTTAACAGAAAAGTAGAAGACACAGTGAAATATGCTGAAATCCAGTTTGTGCATCTTTATTAATTTTTACTTTTTAATTTTTTAATGTTTTCTTATTTTGAGAGAGAGGGAGACAGAGTCCAAAGCAGGCTCCAGGCTCTGAGCTGTCAGCACAGAACCCTAGATGGGGTTCGAACTCACAGACTGCGAGATCATGTCCTGAGCTGAAGTTGGATACCCAACCAGCTTAGCCACCCCGGCGGCCCTTTATGTTTGTTTTAAAGATTCTCTTATTTTTTTTTTTAATTTTAGAGAGTGCGCGCAAGCAGGGGGGAGAGAGAATCTTAAGCAGGCTCCAAGCTCAGTGCCAAGCCCAGTTTGCTTTCTGGGTTCAGTGTCCACGGCCAACAGCTCCCTTTGACACACACTGGGACCGTGCTCCCCTCCTCCGCTTCCTTGTGTGCTCCTATCAGTAACCACCTCCTCCCACCCCCACCCCACGGGCAACACCATGTCCTTGTTGTCCAGCCGGTCTAGCTTCCCAGGCCCTGGCTCCAGGTCTCCAGCCCTTCACTCCCTTTCCCGGTGCTGAAGGGTAAGGCCATACGAGGCCCGAGGAGTCACGTGAAGCAGGTAGCTTACTTCAGGGGCTCCACCTAGTTCTGTCATGGAATGCTAACGATAACGTATATCCCCGGCACACGGTCTCTCCCTCCTTGTGTACACACACACCTCAGAAAAAGGCTTAATGCTTCAGGATGTTGGATTCTGTGAATCAAGCAGCTGCGTCTGATTTTCAGTGATTTGTCCTACCTTTAGCAGTCAAAATGGGAGCCCCTTGCAGGTTTGTTTTGGCTTCTGGTTTGGGGATCTGAGAGGTGCCACTGCCCAAGGGAACATGTCCTGGGAATGTCCGGTGAGAGTGGCAGGAACACAGGTGCAGGGACCTCAGACTGCTGTCCAGGGGGTAAGGGGAAGCCGGAGAAGTGCGAGCTGGGGAGCAGGTGGTTACCAGAGTGGTCGCAGGGGGCCCGAGCTGCAAACCACATTAGACAATTGGGAAGGTAACCTCCCCAAATCCCTGCACTTTGGAATATCCGTGTTGGAATCCGTTTGACTTCTGAGAAGCTAATGGAAAATCTGACTCTGTGTGGATGATCTCTGCCTTAATGTTCCATGGAGCCTTCTCTCCAGGTCAGATTTATAAAATTAGGTGATTTCAGTTTAAGATTGCATCCGCCTCTGATTCCTGCCCCTATATTGTCAGACACCTAGAATGCATTATGCACCTGCCATATGTCAGGTCTTGAGAGAGAGAGGAGGAAGGGTTCTCCCTGCTGGCCAGAAAGGATGAAAAGGGGGACAGGCTCGTGTTCTGAGGGGCTGGGCCTGAGTGTGTGGGAGTGGGAGCCGGGCAGGGCAGTTCCAGAGCAGGCTGGAGGAGGCCTGGACCACAACCCAAGGGCAGCAGAGTGATAGCAGAATCAAGGGAAGGGGTTATTGACATAGAAAGCATGCCGTTCTCTTAGGTCTCCTAGCTTCCTTGTCGCCGAGGCTTTGTGGAGGGGTGGGTCTGAGGAAAACCTGGATTTCCAGCCAGTCAAGCTGGTGTTGAGGCGGTGACGCTGCCCTTGGGACATTTTGGAACCTCACTGGCTGCTGAGGGCGTGGGCGGAGCAAGGCAGGCCAGATGAACACCAAATTCAAGAGTCATGCAAAAACCCCAGTGTGGAAATCTTTTCCTCCCAGATTTAATTGCTCTGGGAGTTGAGAGTGATCCAGGGCAATCTGATGCAGCTGCTGGTAGCAGGTAGTTTTTGCACCGACAGGTGTCACCTTTGTCAGAACTCCTGGAACCGGACCCTTAAAAAGGGCATGTTTTCCTGTAGGGAAATCCTACCACAATGAACCTACCTTTACGAAATAGGCCTGCTGACCTTTCGGAAGTGCTGCTGGCTCTGAGCCTGGGCGGGGTAGGATGTGTAGGATGTCCCCTTGGAGTTGGCCAAGACCAGGTGACTTGGCGTCCCTCGGGACTGTCCTGTGGGACTGTCCCAGACACGCTCCTTCCCTCTGCTGTCACTCACGCTGTACAGAATGAGAAAGAATAGTGAGGTTGCACCATGAGGAATTGGGTTCTGTGACCCCCATCTGAAAGGACACAAAGCCAAATGAAGGATTGGACTCGTGGTTTAAAAGCAGCCGCTGGGAAAATCAGGTTTCCTGGAGAAGAGACACTGCATCGGGCAGAGCCAGTGAGCTGGGATCTAAATTAGAAATATGGAGATGGGGTAGCTGTGGATCTGCAGGAGCAGCACACGGGGGGCTCTCCCCAGAGCCTGTGAGGGGTGCCCATGGCTGCACAGGGGGGCTCACGGAGAGCACAGTGAAACACCCAGGCTTCCTTCAGGTGGAAAAAGCCTTCCTGTAGCCATGGATTCATAATCAGCCCCAGACCAAGACACAGACTACAGCTGCTCCTCAGTAACCAAGGGGTCAGGACACGGGGTGTTTGCTGATGGGAAATGGTTATTTCCAGGCTGCTTTTAACAAAACCCTGCCATTCCCAGTGCTCTCCAAGGCTGCTGTGGGGCTTGAGGGCTGCATGACATAAGCCACATTCAGACTGAGCATTCCCTGCCCTCCCTCTTGGCAGAACCTCAGTCATCGTTCCCTCCCTCTTGGTGGAACCAACTAGTTAGGGCTGAGGGGATAGGAGAGGTCAGCACATGTTTCCTCCTAACTGATACTTGGCATCGGTAGGAACTGTCTGGAAATGATAACCCCTGGAAGCAGTTCTTATAAGTGACACTACAGATACTCTGTTTGGACAGTCAGTGTTAGGGACCCTCAGGGCCATGCTGAGGCAAGAGGCAGGCTCTGCCCTGAGTGGGTAGGATTCTTTTGTTTTAGGGACCCGCTCTTGGAAGAGCTGCCCGAGGGTGGACGGCGGACTGTGAACCTTCCAGTAACTCACTGCTGAGGCAGTGGAGGGAAAGCATGCTGAAGGTCTCTGCTTCCTCACCTGGGTCCAGCCTGCTCTCACAAGAGCTTACTTAGTATTAGGGTCAAAGGTTTGTAGTTGCTTAAGTTGCCCTGGAGGTCTCCTTGTCCAACATGTTTGTGAACAGGTTGAAACCTTGAGAAGGGAGGCCTTCCTGCGTCTGTCCGTTCATCTGCCCAACAAACCCCATGTCCCTATGTAACCAGCTGACTCCCTGCCCTTCACACATCTCTGAGGGGTCAGGCAGGCACCACAAGTCATCACTGTGGTGACTGAGATGGAAAAGCTGAGGAGGAGGTGACTGAGAAAGTGTTGTAAGAAGCATCCCCCAAAGGACTGTTTAAGCAGAGAAGTTGGATTGTGGGGGACGGGAGCTCTGCTGGGCAAAGGGAACGTCATGTCAGAAGAACTTGAAATGGTCTGACTTCTCCAGACCCCATGGCAGGTGAGGTTGGAAAGCAAGAACCATCAGGACAGGAGGCTCTGTCCAGAAGAGACTGGACTCTGAAGGCTCTGGGGACACAGGGCTGTGAGGCAGGGACAGGTGTGATCAGATGGGAATAATTTCTTAGGGGATGTCACCCGCCACTGTGTGGAAGCCAAGCTGGAGAGAGACTGAACGAGGTGAGCAGGGAGGCATCCTCGTGTGGTCCAGGCAGGGAAGACAAAGGCTTGCGGGGAGAGGCAGAGGGGGGTCAGGGAGGAGCTCAGTGCCGGTGAGGGGCTCAGTGGTCCCGCCTTTGGCGGCCGGCCTGTGGGTTACAGAGTTTGGTCAGGGAGCTGTCTGGGCGTCCAGGAGGCGCAGTGAGGCCAGGCGAGGCAGCAGAGGTGGCATGTTTTGAGCCCCCCGGGTGCAGGCCTGGCTGTGAGAGGGAGTGGGTGAGAGAAAAGGCAGCGGGTGCTGTGCAGGAGGCAGGCATTGAGTGCACAGGACCCGGGTGGGGAGGAGGGAGGGCGTGGCTGTGGCTGCAGGTGAGTTTCTGCATGTGGAGCAGCAGCAGGTTTCCTGCTTGTTGGCAGCCTCTGTTTCCCTGTGAGGCAGGAAACGAGGCCTGTGCAGCAGGTGGCAGGCTCTGAAGCTGGGGGAGCGTACGGAAAGAGGGGAAAGGCTCTCCTGGCCACAGGGAAGGGAAGTAACAGAATGCACTGATTGGTTGGCCAAGGTCAAAGACCATCCAGAGAGGGGAGCCATCAAGACCGACTCCCCTCATAGATCTGAGCACAGCGGCCTAATCTGAAGAGGTGCGGTCTCACGGTGAAACGTGATGGTGTCTTTTTAGGCATCAATACTAAATTATGCACAATGACCAGCAGGACTTGATTAAGGAAAGAGGAGTTGACGTGGTCTCAGCCACCCAGGTGTGGGGGAAGGACCCGATGGGTAGTTGGCTTGGTCTGGAACGGGTGTTGTGCTGAGCACACAGCGGGGGCGGGTCTCATGAAGGTGGAAAAGTCAAGTCCTGGAATGGGCATTGGGGGTGGCAGCCAGGAGGGGAGGAAGGAGTCTGAGAGAGAGTGCAGTGAGCTCCTGGGCTCCAGGGTTACAGCCCAGCCTGCTGGGGAAGAGGTGCCGTGGAGCCCGAGGTCTCGTGCTCTTCCCTCTTCCTTATTTCTTTAAACTTTTATAATTTCAATAACAGTAAAATCAAGTATTAATGCGTTTTTACTAGCTTTATTGAACGTAATTAACATACCACCCTATCTGATCAAAATATACAATTCCCTGGTTGGCAGTATGTTCAGAGTTGTGCCACGACCCCCACAACAATCAATCGATGACAGGCTCCTGGTCCAGTGCCCTCTTCACGTTATTTTGAGGAGAGAGTAAGGCCACTTGCATGAAGCTTGTAAAGGATGTGATTCACCATATTTCAGAGCTACTGATCCCCCAGCCCAGATTTTATCAAAATACAAGATTTGCTCTTTTTCTCCTATGTTCATTTTGAATCTTTTTTGGAGATAAGTGACTTCCCCCTAACCCTGTCTTGGTGGCTGCCTTTAAAGCTGTTGTCGGGCAGGAAAGCACAGTAGCAGGGAGGACGTGCTCCGGAGCCAGCCTGTCCTGGTTTGAACCCCGGCCCGGCTGCTTCCCAACTGCGTGAACTTGGGCAAGTTCCCTAACCTTTCTCTCTCGGTTTCTTCCTCTGTAAAATTGTATGAACATAGTGCCTAGCTGATAGGATTCTTGTGAGGATTAAATGAGTTGATGCTTCTAAAATGTATAGAAAACTGACAGATTGGAAGTGCTATGGGCATTCACTGTTAGTATTAATTGTTGTGAATTCCTGCTGGCCCTTTTCATTGCTGGTGGTGGTCAAGAAAGAAGACCCTTGTCAGGAAATGCATAATACTGTTTTCCCGCTTTGTTCATTGACTCACTCCAGTCTGAGTGAGGGAATACGTAGGATTATGGCATTTACTAACAGAAGTCCGATTCCGTTGGCAAGACCAGATGATTTTGATGCTGGCAAATGCATTGACCTAGGTGAGTCTTCTCTTTGCAGTCCTGCCCTTCCTGTTCTGTCTGCCCCGGTTCTGTCACTGTCCGGTCCGCTGTATTCCTGTCCTGACCTCCAACAGCCCTGCCCAGCTCACCCTTCTCCTCCCCTGTACCTGCTGTTTCTAAACACAGAATACTTGAAGACAAATGTAAAATCGTATACATGAAAGTGCTGAATCGGATGTATTTTGTCTGCTTAACACAATTAATAGCCTCTGTCAAGAAAGTTTTCTTTTTTTGAATTACCTACGGCACTTAGCAGTGGGTACTCAATAATAGTTACGTTAAATTGAAAATGAGAAAAATCCGTTTACTTACTCTCTGAGAAATGTGTTCTTAAGCGTGTAAGCATTTTTCTTATGCCACAGATTGTGTTAGTTTACTAAACAAATCCCTTTTTAAATGGCTGGTGTAAGGGTCACCTTCAGCCCTGCCTCATCCGCATGTACAGTGTAAACTAAGGAATGGCGGGTCCAGTTGTGAAAGTAAGGAAGGGCGTGTGCAGTGGTCTTCGAGGATGACAGAGGAGAGTAGGTACAGGTAACTGGTAGAGTTACCATCATCCTGGACAATTTGGACAGTGGTTACAGTGACTGTGTTCTGTTTTCCACAAAGCAAGATGCTTTTTTGTTTTTTGAAGCCAGCTCTAAAGATAAAGAATGCTTAATGTGTGCTTAATGCCCTTCAGAATGCTTAATGTAGTGAAACATGTAAATTTGAGGATGGCAGAGAGTACTATGTAGCTCATTCGCTAGGTACTTAATACCTGGTGTGTGCCCAGAACCCAATTCTTTTTGGTTTTTTGGTTTTTTGTTTTTTTGAGGGAGGGTGCAAGTGAGTGAGGAGAAGACAGAGAAGCGGGGCTCGTGTTTTACCTGAAGTGGGGCTTGAGATCATGAACCATGAGATCATGACCTGAGCTGAAGTCAGATGCTTAACCAACTGAGCCACCCAGGCGCCCACCCAGAACCCAAAGAATCCTCAGTTCTTTGAGGGGCAGGTGAAAAAACAGTGAGGCATACTCCTTGAGCCTAATAAGCTTGCACTTCGTAGCGACAAGGCAATGTACAAAAACCAACGGCGAACCGGATTAGTGTATGTGTAAGTGCTTAATCATGAGGGATTCCAAAGTGAGATCAAGAGTGGCCAGGATGGGCTTCAGAGACGAAGACAGACTTGAGTGGAGCCTGGACAGTGGTGTTTAGATGAGCGCAGAGGGGGGGCTTTCCTGCTCTTGGCATTGGGCTGAGTGAGCAGGGACGTGGTGCTAGCGGTAGCCGTGGCACATTCATGACACTGAAGTCACGGGCCCAATGGCAGGGAAGACACAGGGTCACATTTGTCCCAGCTCTGCTCTTGTGACCTTGGGCTCCATGCTTATGCTCTCCTAACCCCTTCAGTGGCTACCAACCAGCAGGCTCTTTGAGGCTTGGTGCACTCCTACGGACACTACTGGAGCCTGCCCACATGGCGTGTGGAAAGCATGGCGTACGGGATCCAAAGTGTTTGTGGCCGAATCTTGTTTTCCTTGTCCAGTTAGGGTCCAGGTCTGAGAGCTGAATCCAGCCCCTGTGAGGTCAACTTACTGGTGGACTCCCATCTCCCTATGGCGTGGCTCTCTGCTTGCTTCTTCCTTTTCACACAGCACTCTGCCCTCTTCTGTGTTTTTGCAGGTCCCTAAAGGAACTGACCAGAACTGGGCACAGAAGCTCTATGACCGGCACTCTGGCAGCCAGCACTTCCAGAAACCCCGCATGTCCAACACGGCCTTCATTGTGGTCCACTTTGCTGATAAGGTGAGTGTCTTTGTGGGCTCTGTGGGCTCAGGGCTCACAGGGAGTGGTTTCGATTGAAGTGGCCTGAACCCTTCTTAGGTAGGGTCCTCTTGTACCCTTTCTTTCCTTCCCCACACCCCTCTGTGATCCATCAAAGTGTCACCACACGGCAGAGCCCCAGGTGGTGGAGGGAGGCTCTAGCTACCCAATCATATGCTTAACCAATATTTACTGAGGGTCTCTTCCCTGGGAATGCAGGAGCCGTAAGATAGTCCTGAATCTCCCCTGGACAGAGGAGGAGGATGTAAGAATAGAGTGGCGCCCTTCTTTGGGCACTCCTTTCCGAGGAACTGGTGTGCACAGACTTCTGCTACATGGGGTTCTGTTCTGTTTGTGCGAGCCCGTGCTTCCCAAATTTTAATCTGCACATAAATCATCTGGGGTCTCGTTAAAATGCAGATTTCTAATTCAGTGGCCTTTTCAGCACCCAAAGGATGCCTTGGGCTATCTTATGGGAACTCCTTTTTTGAAACCATGTTTTTCCACAAAATGAATACTCAATTTGCTCTGTGTAATTCCTGATCACATCTTGGGTTTGCATTTTAAATGGCAACATCTGGGTTCCCCAGTTACTCACAACTGGTCAGAAAACAAGTATAGATGAGCCGAAAGGATTTAAGTGCTCAAGCAGCTGCAGAAGGCTCCAGGTCAGGCTGAAGCGCTTGACTTCTGTTTCTGTTTCCCTCTGGGGCCCCAGGTGGAGTACCTTTCAGATGGTTTTCTGGAGAAAAACAGAGACACGGTGTATGAAGAGCAGATCAACATCCTGAAGGCCAGCAAGGTAAAGGGCATCAGAGACGGGGAGCTAGGGCAGGACCGTCCATGGCCAGGGCTGCGTGTGGTGGTTGGGGGCCCTGCTCTGGAATGGTGGCAGGCAGGGGGAAGGCAAAGGGGCTGGTAGGTTATTTCCATCTGAAAACACTTGAGGATGGCGTGGTGGAGGGAAGAAAGGAGGTGGTG